>NC_047507.1:29963132-30263132 GCF_902827115.2 Pseudochaenichthys georgianus | reverse complement strand
GTCAGTTAGAACAACACAATGAGACTGCAGACTGTCTCCTGCCAGTGAAGTAGGAAATAAAGGTAACTGAAGTATAGTGTGCAATAATAATGTGTGAGGGAGACTGGGCTCTGTGTGAGGTTACTGCTGGGTCATCTGAGAAACTTGCCTATCAAAACACATTCACACTCACCTTTTCCTATGTTTTTTCAATGCAAACCAATGACATTTAATGTTGAGGTCTACTAAACCCATATACTTGCTTGCCAGTCTGTTGAAGGAGAGACAGAAAATTGATTATCCTATTTCTTTTCTCTGCCTCCTTAAAAAGTTTCAAAATAATAAAATGAGATTCCTGGCAATGTCACATAACGTTACATAAGAATTACCTTAAGGAGAGTTTGGAGTCAGGGATGCATTCAGGAGCAACACTTACATCTCATGTGATTTACTGCTACAGCCATAAAATATTCATAGATTATTTTTTAAATAGTGTGTTTATGCCAAGGACGGTTAAGGATGGATAGGAACTGAGAGCACACTGACAGTGTTTTTTTAAGAGCAACTTTTGTAGTATGCCTCATACCCCTCTATTTCAGCCCTGTTACAAAAGTGCTGATTCTGGGTGAATAGCTTTAAATGTTACAGAGCTGCTGCTGGCCACGCCCCTTTCTGCATGCAAGCAGTGAGCTCTGTGAAGAGAAGAGTGTCTGCTCTACCAGCAGAAACTCAGCTAAACGCTGCCACGATTAAATACCATTTTATGTTCCAAATCTCATCAAGAATTATTTTTGAAAAAGTATGGAGCTCAAACGCTTTCTCTCTCGCCGATTCACCGGAAGGAGAGTACCTTTTTATATCCGTTTTTTTTTACACAGACTCTCTCCAGCGTTGGCAATGCTTGCTAATGTAAACACAGACCATATTACTTTTAAAACACGTTGCGCATTGTTTCTGATACAGCACATAGCTTGACATGTTCTTTATTCAGTGTGTATATATATATATATATATATAAGAACTTTACTCTAAGTCCCTCTAGTAGACATCCTGCTGAATACACAGACACACAGCTTCAGGAGGGGATTCAGCTGGCCGACTGTATATGGGGACGATAGGTTGGGACGTGGGCTGGACGTTGCCAGGAGTTCAATGCTTTTAGAGATGTGGGTAAGGAGGAAAAGAGAGGGTTGTATTTTCTGACACTTTGTGAGTCTCCTCACACACCGGGGACACATATGTATGTATAAAATAAATCAAAAAGTGCATTTTTCATAATAGGTGACCTTTAATGTGTGGTTTAGAAGAAGTTGGTATTCAAAAGACAAGGTATGATAAAAGAGTTGCATTTTAGGAAATATAGCAATCTGGTGTCAGATTACTTAATAGTTGGAGCACCCCTTTAGGTTACCCTTTGTAGAGTAGAGGGACTAGTGCAGGCATGCCCCTCCACTGGGTGGCAGGACAGAGCTTAGGGGTCAAACCAGGGCTGTTAAATGTCTGACATGTGTATCGAGCACAACAGTCGGTCATTAGCTTATATAGTCTTTCCTGTCAGCTCTCCTTTTTCTTGTGTTTGTTGTAAAATCAGGAGAGACAAGGGTGATGTAAGAAATTGCAACCGTTTCACCACATTGTGTCCAACATCAAACATGTTATTTCATGAGAGTTATGCACACTCTGAGCACTTTGTTTTGTCACTCGATACAACACCGCATAACCGTAAAATGTATTTGATATACAAACAGTGACATTATGCGTGTTGCTGGTGAGGGCTCTGACCTTTTGCTGTGTTTGTTGCTCAGTGTTGAGAATGGAACTATTACTTTGAAAGTCAGCGATACGCCAGGTGATTATTCCTCTGCTGAGGCGACACACTATTTTGGAGACACAGGACACTTGCATTAAAAGACAAACAAATAGGTAGAAGTAAACTAAATGGGCCTAGCTATAGAGTTTATTTTATAGGTGTTTGTATGACATTTAAAGTAATTTCGATACCGTAATTTATTTTTTTGTTATATATTATAATAACAAATATTTTTGATAGATTATCACATATAATGCAGCGAAAACTGAGATACAACAATGCACATTTAATTGACAAGATTCTTCATTCTCTACCAGGAAACAGAAACAGAAAACAATCGTAGCTATTCAGATAGAAAGCACTGTGTATTTAATGTGCAAAATCAATATGAGATGCAGCTAAATGTATTCATCAAGCTTTCTTTGAGTGGAAGGGCTATAGCGTTGCCATTTAGAACAAGATTGTCAAGTGCACTTCAGTAATTATCCCACATCAGCACTCATCCTCAGCTAGAAGTGATAAATGAGGGCTGTTAACTATAACTATAATATTCGGTCTGTGGGGATTTAATGTAGTAAAGACTTATTTATTCTAAATGACTTAACACTACAGATTTCCTTATCCATTTTAGATGTAGTCCACTTTTACCCAAGCTGGTTTATAGATCCGACAATGAGGCAAACCAGAATTTCACCAGTTAATTTAATTTCCAAACCAACATCAACTTTTCTTAAGAATAATTGAACTAAATTGGATGCAGCTTTAGTAGAAGCGACAAACAAACCCTCAATGGGGTAAAGTCGGAATTTGGCTGGTTCGCTCAGAAAAGATAGAAATTGAAAGCGTACTGATAATACAAATTGTAAACATTTTAATCTTCTCAAAATTATGTGAAGAGATGAAGAGACTCCAAAATTGACTGACAGCACTACTCGTCTCCAATATGTTATCTGGACAAAAAAACAACTGCAAGAAAATGTGCTTTTACACAAAGTAATACGACTAAAAAGCAGAAAAATAAAAGTAGTGTGTAAAGTGTTGTACTTTTTTTGTTAAATTATAATTATATTATATAGTATCAGACTTCGCCAGGAGCTTGATTTGACTAAGTGTGAGTTTGGAGTCCCAGCACCTCCAAATAGAGGCCATAGTTCTCAGTAGCAAACCCATGGACTGTCCAATCCGTGTAGGGAATGAGTCCTTACCCCAAGTGAAGGAGTTCAAGTATCTTGTTCTCGGGTCAGGGGACAATTGAGCGTGAGATGGGCTGGTGGATCAGAGCAGAACGAGCGGTATTGCACTCACTTTACCACACCGTTGTGATGAAGAGAGACCTGAGCCAGAAGACAACTTTCTCAGTCTACCAGTCCATCTTTATTCTTACTCTCACCTATGGTCATGAAGGATGGATCATGACCAAAAGAACGAGATTGCAAATACAACCGGCCAAAATGGGTTTTCTTCGGAGGGTGGCTGGCATCTCCCTTAAACCCCTGTCACACTGTCCCGAAATTGACTCCAGATGGACAGACAAATATTGGATCGTGAATTTCGCACGAAGATGGCCCCGAACCACACACGAAGGCAACATTTACATTACATTTAAGACCTACAACTGCAACGAAAGTAACAAAAACAGTTATGTTACAGTACTATGATACTGTACTGATGTTGTTACGATCAGTCGAATTTGAACATTTCCTTAATCGTGTGTCCATCTGGTGACAGGGGCTTTAGGGATAAGATATGAAGCTCAGTCATCCGGAAGGGACTGGGAGTAGAGCTACTGATCCTTCGTGTTGAAAGGAGAAAGTTAAGGTGTTTCGGGCACCCGGTAAGGATGCCACACAGCCCCCTCCGTAGGGAAGTGTTCCAGGCACCCTTCCCCAGGTGGATGGATTATATCTCCACGCTTTGGGAGCGCTTTGGAAGGGTATTTGGGGCCCTCTGCTGAAACAAATGTATCTGCGACACAACTCAGGATAAGCCGTAAAAGCTGGATGGAGAAAATGTGATCTTTTTAGACATGTGAACATTTTTTTTTTTAAAGACATTGCTCAGTCATGAATATTTCAACATGAACTATGACACATCAAAACCAATGAGAAATGCCCATCCCAATCTGTTAAAGCCCAAGATATATCATTTAGAATTATATATATTAAAAAAAAAAGCATATCTTCACATGTGATGAGCGGGACCCAGGGATCTCCAATCTAAAATGAGTAATCTCATTGCATTTCTAATGCAGGTGCCTAAAACAAATAATCAGAGCCACGAAATAAAAAAAGACATACCACGGAACTGCTCAAATGACTAAGAGTAAAAGGCATACTACATGCAGGGTTGTTGGTTGTAATGCAGAGTTGTTGGTTGTTCCTAGAGTCTCTAAAAGTATACAATGGGAGCCAGAGCCTTTTGTTATCAAGCTCCACATTTGTGGAATCAGCTTCCAGTTGGTGCCTTTCCGTTTTTAAAGGTCAGCTTAAGACCTTCCTTTTTGATAAAGCTTATAGTTAGGGCTGATAGATTCAGCCCCTAGTTTTACTGCTATAGGCTTAGACTGTCGGGGGACACCTTACTTCTTCCTTCTCTCTGTCTGTACCTGTGTACTCTCATATGTGTACTCTCATGTTCCGAATAACCCAGCTTCCCCCAAATCTCTTTTTGGTGTCTATCTATGCTGGGATCCTGAGTCGTGGCTGAACCTATCAATGTGGTCCTGCCTGACTCTCATCATACTACTTCTCTGATGGCTCCCACAGGATTGTTGCCATCCTCCTGGATTCATCTTCTTATTATAGACACATGCATTTCCAACATTTAGACCGCATATGTTGGAAATCAGAATCAGAATCGGAAATGGGTTTATTGCCAGGTAGGTTCACACATACGAGGAATTTGACTTGATGTCATGACGCATACATAAAATATAAATGTATTATCTTTTCAATTTACACACGGCATCTATTGCACGTCTGTCCATCCTGGGAGAGGGATCCCTCCTCTGTTGAGGTTTCTTAAATGTTTCCACATTAACTGTGGGGTTTCTTTGGAAGTTTTTCCTTGTACGATGTGAGGGTCCAAGGACAAAGGGTGTCGTATTGTCATATTGATATTCTGTACAAATTGTAAAGTCCACGCACTGAGACAAATGTAATATTTGTGATATTGGGCTATATCAATAAACATTGATTGATTGATTGATTGATTGATTGATTGATTGATTGATTGATTGACATGCACAATAGTACCATCCTTTTCCACCAATAGGTATAATACCGGCGAGGGAAACTGAAACAGAGCGGTGGGTTTTGCACACCATCCTCAAATGTTTCGCTGACTTGACTCACCAGACAGATATCTTTCCAAGCTTGTGAAACCACCAGAATAATTGATCATCTTTATCCAAATCTCCATTTTATCATAATAACCGCACATCTCAAAATAGGCACTGCCCTTGCCTTCTTGTTTCTATGGTTTATGGATTTAAATTCAAGTGGGAGGTTAAAGAAAAAAGTTTACACATAACAAACAGTGTTGAAAATAACTGTTCACCCACACAGTACTCAACCATGAATTGTTTTTAAATCCTTGCTCTTGCTAGACATAATTGCCTGCGCTGAATTTGCATATTACAAAAATAATGTCACATTAGCGAGGAGGCACTAAAAGTGAGGCTCTAATAGATCACAATTTCCAGTTGTTTTTGGTTCTATTTTGAAAGCGTCTTGAATCAGCAATGTTATTTCTACTAACGGCAATTTCAATTAAAAATTGTTTGCGGAAATCATGCTGCAAGACAACAAGCGCTGAAACGAATGTAAAGTGGTTATTTGTCCAAGTCTCGGTTTCATCCATTTCTGTTCCAGAATCCTTTCCTTGTTTTTCATTAGGCTCTAATTTCCCCTGGAGATACTACTTTAAACAACAAACAAATGTACCTGAAACAACCTAAATTATTTATAGCATTCAAATTATACAGTACTTTTAAACAAACTGCTTATTCATCTCAGACAGCATCTTGCTTTAAAACAATTCTCAGAGCCCAGTCTGTTCTGATTCAATCCAATCCAACTTTATTCCTACAGCACATTTAAAAACAACATTCTGCTCTGATTGGTTAGCAGGTCGGCTCTGCTTTGCACCCAACGACGTACAATGTGTTGAAACCCTAGCCAATAGAAACACAAGTGTTACATAGTGATGTCACAATTCTCTTTGAAGAAGGAGGTATGTGAGTGGAACATGTTGGGCAAGGGAAACTACTATCAAAACCGTTTTGGTGGAGTTTTCTTCATGGAACAATGTGGGGACAGTGTGAACAAGGGCAGGCTGAAAAAGAGCCGGGTTACATTTATAAAAAAGTTAACTATTTTTGAATGCTCTTATTAAAATACTGGTGTAGTTAAAGAGGACATATTATTCTCATTTTCAGGTTCATATTTGTACTTTGGGCTTCTACTGTGACATGTTTACATGCTTTAATGTTCAAAAAGTTATTTATTCTTCTCATTCTGCCTGTGCTGTAGCACCTCTTTTCACCCTCTGTTTGAAACCAGTCGGAGTCCAGTCGGCTCTGATGTGATTTGGTCAACATCTTAGAAATGTCCCAATCTTTAACAAATCACTTACAATGTGTTGGAGAGCTAGCCAATAGAAGCACAAGAGTTACATAGTGATGTCACTATGTTAGAAAAGTAATCAAAGGTCGCATTCACACCTAATATGCCCCTTTCAAACCAACGCAGTTCCCGTTCTAGCTCCGTGCTTGTGCTCTTCTGGTTCGGAACCGGTTTTTCTTTTCAGCTCCCGTTTTGTTCACACCGCCCAGAGCCCGACTGGTGCTGCCGCGGCTGCGTCATGACGTAACCGTTTACGTCGCTGATGTTCTCCCCAACGACGCTCACAACAACAACAACAACAACAACGGGGGACTGCGTCGGGTCGATGATCGTGTTACTTTTAATCATACAAAGCCAGATTAAATTAAATAACAACTTCTCCAACCTTATACTTTTCTCCAGAGTGCCATCGTTCATTGTTTATTAATGTGTTTCAGCGGCATTTACCGACCGCTGCAGTCAGGTCCACCTTAACCTGCCATCAGGCCCTGGGGCTGTGGGGTTTTGTAGGCCCCCTATTTAAACAACAAATGAAAGTCATTTATAGTCTCGGCAGGCTCTGTGATCGCACTTCTCCACTCTGCTCTGCGCGCCTGGTCCTCTCCTCCAGATGAGTGACGTATCGGGCCTCCCTCATGTATTTGTCCGGTTGCCGTTGGCTCCCCTCCACGTAGCAAGTCCTCGTCGTCCTCTCCATCTCCTCCAACAGATAATGTCCCTCCTGTCTGCTTTTCCTCTCCCGCTACTCCATCACTATCAGAACCAGACGGCCTACTTGGCTCTGAGGCCCCGCTGCCGCTCGGTACAGAACTCATCTGTCCTTCCTACTCATCCCGGCCTACAGGTTTAAAATAACCTGTAGGCTTCGGCATTTTTTGTAATAGCTGCTTGTCTCGAAACTCCTTTTCCCTCAACAATTTCCTTTCCCGGGCGCCACTCTCAAACTTTTTCTTCTCAAACTGTTTCTCCTAAACAACCTTCATCTGTCACTCAATCACTCGCAATTTCAATAAGTCACATGTGAAACATATTCTCATTCTGATTGGCTGTTAAGTGGTGCCCACTGACTGTTTCGGAGTCATCTCTGGAATCCATCGATCTGATTGATTAGTGGAGCAAATGATCAAAATACTACAGAGGGAAGATATTCTCGTTTGGATTAGTGGTCTGGGGGAAGCGAGTGTGTGTGTGTGTGTGTGTGTGTGTGTGTGTGTGTGTGTGTGTGTGTGTGTGTGTGTACGTCTGTGTGTGTGTATTTTTGCTTGTGTGTGTGTATTTTTGCATTTGTGTGTATTGTGTTTGTTTCCCGGGGAAAACACTCACGAGAAACACAGGCTGTTGTTATGCCTGCTGTGACGTCAAGTTACTCCGTTCTCCGCTTGTAATTATGCCGTTAAAAGCTTCAACGTTGTATTTATCATCTGTATTTGCCGAAACAATTTTAATATTCTGAAAACCAAGACTTTGTTTATTTGAAACCAGATGAAAACAAACTGTAACGGACCCTGCCGTGTTATCTATGATTACTATACGCCTTACATTCATAATGTCAGCCGGAGGGAGGAGGAGTGAGTGGTGAGTGAGGAGAGCTGTCTTCTTCCCTTACAAGCTTCAAAAATGTATTTATCGTGTGATTTTGGAAATAAAAGTTTCATATTCCTGAAAGCCAAGACTTTTTTTATTAAATGATTTTTTTAAAAACATCCGAAATAAAAAACTTTTTTTTTTAAATTACTTTTTTTTTTAAACTTTTTTATTGGCTCTATGATAGGCCCCTGATCTCCGTAGGCCCCTGGGCTTCAGCCAGGTCAGCCCGTGCATTAAGGCGGCCCTGGCTGCAGTGCTGCCCGCTGTTTGGCATCACAACGCTGTTATGAAAGTTTCTCTGTATAAAATGGGTGATGTTACAAGCAACCGAAGCTAAACTGACTATCTTGACTACTTGTTCTTGCTATCCTATTGTGGCATAAACCGTTTTCTACAGGCATGATTCTACTTGTGATAGTCGGACATGACAACCTGTGCAGCCCGTGTATTGATTCCATCTGATAGCTGCTATAATACAAAACAAAACATCTGCCTGCTCTCCACAATGATCAATAACCGCGAACGGATGGTTAAAGTAAGGTACAAATAAACAGAATCACACTAAGCCTGGTTAGTGTTGCCTGACTTTATAAAGTGTGTTTTTTTTATAAAGTGTGTGGTTGCATTCTAGTCACTTTGCTCAGCGCTACTGCTTGTTACAACTTTCATTTGCCGTACTCGCCATAAACTGTTAGCTCAGGTTAATCCCGCCGCCTGCCCCCGCCTCCAAGTAAGCGTGAACGTATGCGGTTCTTGCTTCTAGACCGAAAATGTGTTGGTGCTTAGAGCCGGCTCCGCCGCAGTATGAACAGGAAAAAACGGTGCTTATCAGGCTCTAGCTTCCGAACCGTGCCTTAGAACCGCGTTAGTGTGAAAGGCACAATAGTCCACCTTCTTTGGTGCGCACACAGCCGGCAGTCAGTTTGTTACATTGTTTCATTTTTCCGAAGGTTCGGTTTGCGTCACACAGGCAAACCTCAAACAGACTATAAACCTTTAAACACAAGTCATGTGCACGGAAATGCTGTTCAACAATTGGTTCAGAAATTAAGACGGGGGGTACAAACGCCAAGACCAGAGTCCGGTCGTTTTAGTAGTCACCATCTGAGGTCTCGGACAGTGTTCATACCAACCCAAACGAACAGCGGCAAGCGGCAAAACGCACCAGGGTTCGATTCAAACCGGACTAAACAAGGCTGGTGTGAACGCGACCAAAGAGTCCAATCGAGGCGTTTCAGGGCAGGGGGGGTAGTGTGTGGGAGAAAAAACACCCCCCCCCACCCCTTCCCTTTTGGGCTTTGCAGACCGTTCGTTTACATTCACAAAAACGTATATAGCACTCTTCAGAAAAGGGTAAAACCCCCCAACAAGACACTCTGATCAAACCTTTAACACAACATGAAAAGAAGAGAAGCATTGATCCATACATTTTACAGTGACAACAAACTGAAACTGTACTCATGTTCATGGCTGGGGATCTGACGGTTTCTACCAACTTAAGGTACCTAACATCAATATCTAAAGTAGGCAATTTCGTTAGATACTTTTAAACTCAGAATAGGAATCCGCCTACAAAATCTAATAAAAGAACAATATTATCACATAGTGTGGGAGACAGGCAAAAGTTACCACATGTAAAGCACTCTCGATTAAAATATTTCCTGCCTAATGTTTCAACTCAAATGTAATCCTTTAGAAGCAAGTACTAATCAGAATGTCCAAACAGGTAAACAACTGACAGTAGAGACTCCTCCAAGGTCCCCGTCGGCGGGGGACCCTGGGTTGTTTTTTCACAACACTGTGTCTCAGCCAGGTAGTGGTGCACGATAATTATTGGCCCGGTAATTATCGGTCCGATATTAGGAATTATGACGTCATCCCGATAAACCCGATAAAAGTATTATAGCCCCGATAATACAATATATTTTTTGGGTAAAAAAAAAGAAAAAAATACTGCGGTGTGGGGGGGGGATTGGGATGAGGGGCACTTGTTTTTCACTCGGCTTCTCCCGTTTGCCAGTACTGTGGTATTAGTGGTTTAGGAAGAAGGGGAGTTTTTCACAATCCAGCGCTCCCTAACTCATGCCTGGCTGTGACGTAAATGGTGTGCAGCCGTGAAGCCAGGACAGTAAACAAACATGTCGTCGATAGTATGGCACTATTTCAAAGTTTCAGAGTTAGATAGTTTGCTTGCTATTTGTATTCAAATGCAATGCAGAAGTTCCACGAGGAGGGAAAAAGGCAACAAGCTATAATACTTCCAACCCTGATTAGTCACCTGAAACATCGCCATCGCTACGATGGTGTGTTAAAAAAGCGTACAAGGAATTGGCTTGGGGTGCAAAACGCGTCAATGACAGCGACCCTCTAGCACACAAAACAACATCATTATATAAATACCTATCATGACAGGGCACCCACAGCCAAGTAACAATTACAAATGAATTAAGTCAGCACGGCAGCCCACATTGAAATGACTTAGGCCTACCTTTGATGATAAATCACTGAAACACAAAGTCCATCCTCCTGTCCTTTTGGATGAAGCACTTGCGGGTCATTCAGCTGATCCTTTGCCACTCCAGTTATCATTGTAACTCAATCTTGAAAATGACTCGGTTAATAATTTCGCAACGATGTCACCACTATCACTGACATGAGCCATCATGAACGAACTTATGCTAATCATAAATCTATCCATCATAAATCTATCGATTAGATTTATGATTCGAAAATAATAAAAGTAGGGTAGACATGTGGATATTATCCGGCTGAACACAACGTGCATTTATCTAACAGGTTCGTTTTCCACAGACCTTATTCGAGCTATTTTCCAAAATCCTCTGAAGAAATCCCATTGCTTTCTGTCGAGGGAATCCGAGCGCAGCTTACTTCCGGGTTTAGGACGCGTCACTGCACCACTTGACCTCACAGCGGGCGGAACTTGTCATAAAGTCCACGAAAATAAAGCCCGCCCATTTAGAGGGAAGATATGATGGTCAATTGTACTGTCATTTAACATTACTCTCTCGTGGAGTTACTATCGCTGGCCCTCTGTGAATGTAGAGAGGGACCAACAGCTCTCCCGTCTTGCACATAACTCGCAAGAGATGGCATTTAACCCTTCACATTCCAACAGAAACTGAACAGGCAGATTCGAAGGATTTATTTCTTTGGAAATATTATTTAAATACAATTAAATCAAGTTATTTTTGGTAAAAACTAATGAAAAAATGTAACAACAAAAAAATATTTAATGTAATTTTTTTAATGTTTTCAAATATTATTTTTTAGAATATCTTAGGCCCTCACAGAGGGCCTAGAGGGCCCTGACGGCTCGCCACTGAGTACAACATATCTTTTGGACGGACACTATAATTACGTTTTGTTCATCTGAATTTTCTTTAAAATAAAAAACATCAATATTTATTTTGACTTTTCTACATCCAAACTAACAGGTTTATCATTACTTTGAGAAAAAAGATTTATTAATTATACCCTTTTAGAAGGGAAGATATGGTCATTTGTTCTGGGAATGTCATTTTCGAGCCTGAGACCTGAAAAACAGGATCGGGGTTTGGGGATACATTTCATCTTACCACATAAATGTTGTGAAGCCCACTTGGTACACCGAATGGCAAAGTCAATAATTGATATTATATTATTCCAAGATGGAGGACTATGCAATTATTCACAAGGTTTACAGGAACATCTCAGAGATAAAATATTTCAAGTACATTGTGAATCACGTGAGGGTTGCATTTTTCCAATAACCGTTTTTCTCTTTTCAACCCTATTCCAAAGTAGTTTTCGGAGATTATGCTGTTCCAAAAAATGTTGTTTCTTGTGCCCTACATAGCACTAGTTTTCTTGGCAGCATCTGGCTGAGCACTCTGGCTAGTTTTTCCTCCTGACTCTTACCACCAGCGATGTCAAATCAAGCCTCATGAGTGTTTTCCAGGCAGACTGGCAGAGCTCACAAGCAGCAAAACACGATAGTAAAAGTAATTGTATATTGCCTCATGAATTCTAGTACACTGTGTTGCTGAGCGGCTCAATGCTCATAAACCACAAAGAGTTTTCATAGCTCAAAGATTCACAAACGTTTACAAAATCACTCTCATACACAGAAGACTAAACAAAGTCACATCCTTCCCCTGTTAAACCCCACGCCTGTTTTTCAGGTTTCAGGCTCGAAAATGACATGCCCAAAACAAATGACTTCACTTCTAAAAAGGGGTAAATTAATAATCTTTTTTCTCAAAGCAAAAAAAAAATTACTTATAGTGAAAACCACCCTTGAATGATGGGATAGTAGACAAAAAGCTTTAGGAATCCAAACTATAACATATAATAAGTACCCTGTATCAAGATTGATGCAAAAAAAGTTTTTAAAGAAATTTGACCTTGTTAGAGAGGTTTAGAAAAAGAAAACACACTTCTGGGGTCATTTGGTGGATTTGCCTCATCTCTTGAACCCATCGGTCGATTTTGGTGATTGACACCTGTTTTGAACAGTTAGAGCCAATATAATCAAGGGGAAGTTCCTAAATCCATCTAAACATTACCATTGGTGGATGAGTGATGCACAGCCAGCATGCCCAAAACCGGAAGCTGGGTTACAGCTCTCATACACTTTATATGAAAACTACTCTTATTGACAAAATGTTAATTTCTCTTAGTGCTAATTCAGACGCTCTGCGTTAGAGTTGTGTTTTGTTTCGGTATAAATGGTTCATATCGTCAGTTAGCTGAGTTTCTTCCCGTTGAGTGGGTATGACACATTAATAGGTTGTTAAATGTTAAGAAGCCCTGAGACACAGTTTCGTGAATATTGTTGTGTTTTGCCCACGGGGGCGGGGGCATGGGGTTTAACAGGTTAAGCATATTTTGCATATACTGTATACGTTTGTGTGCATGTAAATGGTCTGCAAAGGATACAATCTCAAAGTTTCCTCCAGAGGGAGTTTCTCTCCTAAAAATCTGCCTGAAAAACCCCAATTTGACTATAATTCTGTAACATAGTGACATCACTATGTAACACTTGCATTTCTATTGGCTAGGGTTTCAACACATTGTACGTCGTTGGGTGCACAGCAGAGCCAACCTGCTAACCAATCAGAGCAGAATGTTGTTTTTAAATGTGCTATAGGAATAAAGTTGGATTGGATTGAATCAGAGCAGACTGGGCTCTGGTTTCAGACAGAGGGTGAAAAGAGGTGCTGCAGCATAGGCAGTATGAGAAAAATAAAGACCTGTCACAATAGAAACACAAAATAGAAATATGAACCTTAAATGTGCATAATATGTCGTCTTTAGCACAAATTGATATGACTTGTACCCTACTACTCCCTTCCCTGTTGCATTTGCAGTATCAGCGTGATACATTTAGTTTATTTTGCCAAGTATTCCGCATCATCACACCAGCAACTTCAGAAAAGTCTTAAAAACTCTCCCTTTGGGGATAATTAAATGAGCATGTCAAAAGCTATTCAGTACTTACTATTACTGGAAAACACTCTAAATTAGGAGTGCTGTTAGTCAATGACCTTTTCAGAGTCAACTGGTTCTGCAGTTGTTGAGAAAGTCCCTGAGCAACACGCTGCAACAGACACTGCCACACACACACAAAGCTGGCAAACTCCAAAATAACTGTACTCTGAAACAGAATAATCCTCTGATAGCTTACCCTCCATAAGCTCCGAATGTGAAACTCCTTTTCCTCTGAGACATCTTGCTCTATGGATGATGAGGTTTCCCAGGTGAGAGCAGGATATCAGTGCAGGGCACAACACGAGGCTACAGAATAACAGCCATACCTGTTTCTATCTCTGCTCCTTTCTCTATGCTCCTCTCCTCTCTTTCTACACCTCTAACTCTTTCTCCTTCCTCCTTGTCTCAACCCTCATCAAGTGTGTGTGTGTTGTCTGAGAGTTCTTTGTGTGTACACAGCCCGGCCCTCCCTCTTTTGTGTCTCCTCTTTGCTCTCTGGATAAGTAGCTGCTATCTCTGCCAGATTAAGAGAAAGGTACGTCCGACTGTCCTGTTGTCCTGTTGTCCTGGAAACAAACAGGACTGTTTCTCAGGCTCTGTCTGGCAAATCGTGTTTCTCATTTCCAGCTGGAAGAGGGCACAACAATACTTACATTTACAAGTATACTGTCCAATGAGGGCAACTTCCCTCTGCTGATCAACAATGACAAGTGATTCTCATGATGTGTCACACAAGGGGCTCTTTTCTCCAGGGCGGTTAAAGACCTTAAAAAGACGTGAAGGTTCAGGACAGACAGGATTTCTATATTGATAAATACCTTTGTTGACAGAGCTATATTTAAGGGGGTGCACCTAAATACCCAACTTACATTTTACCATTTATTATTCTGCCAATTATTTCTCCGTTAACAATGTTGTCCAATGAAAGCCAACATTGGTGAAATGGTCCGTTATCATTTCAAACAGCCCAAGGTGACATTGAAATGGGTTGTTTAATTTTACATTATTAAACTCAAATGTAAAAAGTTTACTGTATATTACATACACTTTATTAATGTAGGTAATCAGTTGCCAATCACTTTTATATCAAGGTAATACATGTAGAAAAACTGCCAAGAGGAAACTGACCTATTTTTGCATATTTGCGCTGCTACTGTGACATGTTTACATGCTTTAATGTTCAAAAACTCCCCAAAAAAGAATTGCTCTGATTGGTTAGCTGGCTGGCTCTGTTGTGATTGGTTAACCACTTGAGATGCACTACCCCTTAGCCTATAATGTGTTGGAGCGCTAGACAGCTAGTCAATAGAAGCGTGTGTTACATGGTGAACGCAATACGTTACAGAATCAGGTGAGGTGTTTTACAGTGCAAATGCACTAAATATATGGTTTAAAATAACCATATTGTACTATCAACTAATTTCTTCTTTTCTTTCCTGGTACATTACACACTTGACTTAAAAATGATATTCCATAAAGTAAAACTTTCTAAATGGAAGCTTTAAAGCTTCCTGTGAACAATTATGTCAAGTGTTACAGATTTTAAGGTTAGTGGGTGCAAATAAATATGAGACTCACTTCATTAGCGCAATATAAAGCAATATAAAAATCACACAAATTGGAGTAATTACCTGGGTCACATCTGAGATTACAACTGTATTTTACTGAAGTGGTTTTTGACTACAAGAGGGTGAACCAAATTATCTGAGTTACTCAAGTCTTTTATTTTTGTACCCGACCTATTTAATGCGGTAGGTTTTTATAAGACCACACTCCATGTTAAACTCCATCAGCTTGATTTCTCTTGAACTTCATTAGTCGATCAAAAGGAGGGAATTGTGAAAGGGTCACCTGCATCAGGGTGAGTGGAAAGTGATATCTCTATCAATCTGCTGGCAGAGCACGTCTGCTTATAGTCAGACAAGAGAGGCTCTGACACCTCCATCTTTCCTCTAAATCACCTCTCTCTATCTCCAGCCCCTTCCTTACTTGAGTAAATTATTTCGTTTTCTGCCGTGATGAGATAGTATATCCTCCACTGAGCAGTCGGGTTCAAGTGCATTAATTGTCCTTTTGTCCCCTTAAGCATCAGCGCTAATGTTGGAGCACCCTGATGACTCCACTGTCGACCTTTTGTGATTCTATTAGGTTTGACTGGACTCTGGCCAGCCGGGCTGTAAATCACATCAGAAGCTTAGAGGAGAGGACAAAGGAATGTGACATGAATATACAAAGTTTCCGACCAATGTCCTTCAGCTCCTTCATTGATTGATATTGATACATGTTGACCTGCTTGATGCTTGACTTACGCCTTTTGTGTATATCAAGTAAAAACAATCGATCTTCTTTTGTGAACATGGACATTAATAGCTGGTTTGGGACCAACCATTTTATTTTAAGATGAAGAGACAGGAGCTCATAAAAGGGAATTTAGAGAAGGGGGTAAAGTGGATGAAGTGATATATTTGGGTTATGTCATCAAGTCTAATGTCAAATCTATTTATATCAAATGCAATGCTTAGCACTCCCTTAGGAAATGTTTGTTTTGAAGCGGGGGCATTAGGACGGTTTGACAAATAAATCTTTCCCTTATTTATTTAGCTTTTTTGCTTATGATGGTCATTGCATCTGCCGATGTATTGTACCAGAAAAGTATTCCATTGTTCTTTCATGATATATTCCACTGGAAAGAATTAGCCTCTTCCTCCAGTCAGATCAATTTTTTATTTAGAGCAAAGTGGGCACAAATGGCTGCTCCTCCTTTCCTGTCAGCCATACCCGGCTCCTCCGATAATGACACATAAATGCCATGTCTCAAACTGAATGATTCTCCAGAGCCAGACTTCTGCTGACAAACTTGTTATTGTCGCTACAGTAATGTACTTTCAGGAGCTCCATTCGCTCTTGCTTTTCCCTTGCGTCCCTCAAAAGATGTCCTTGTCAGAGAAAAAAAAGAAGCTATACCCAAAGTGATTTGTGTGAGACAGGTGAAAGGGAAAGGGGGTTTTGGTGTAATTAGTCTGAGTCTGAGGGTTATATTCAGGAGACATGCAGACTTGCTGGAGTGTCCTTCCAAAGCAGGTCAGCCTTGACTTTGGGGACTTGACTGGCAATGGGAGGACAGAGGCAGCAATGAGAGGCTGCCCTATGAGAGGGGGGGGGGGGTCCAAACAACTAAGACGGTTGTCACAGTGATAGATAAATACTTTACTGACCATCATCTCCAGAACAAGAGACAGAAGTACATACATCCATACTTTTGTGTTGATTGTTTCTTGATTTTAAATGTTTTCTGATTGTGTTCACCTGTTGTCCTTGTGTTCCTGCTTGACCTCCCCAGCTGTGTCTTGTCTTCGTGATTTGTCGTGTTGTTCACTCTGTCCCCATGTCTTGTCTGCCTGTTTTGCATTCCCCTTGGTTGCCCTCCCGTGTCTCCTAAGTCTTCCCTGTTTGTTTCTAGTTATATCTCTCACAGGCTCCGCCCTCTACTGGACTCTATGGGTACGACCTTATCATTCAAGCATTCACCTACTGAGACTTCTATAGACGTAGCCGGACCCGGAGCGGGCCTACCTGAATGCGCGCGCATCTCACTGTATAAAAGGAGGCCCCTTTCTCTTCAGTGAGCGGAAGTGAAACACTGAGCAAGAGACGTGAAAAGAGAAAGAGAAAAGCAAGCATGGAACCAGTCCTTGAGCACCGGACCTGCCCGACATGCCCTGGCCTGATCGCGGGGGCTGATCCGCACCGCCTGTGCTTCCAGTGCCTGGGGCCGGACCACGCCGAAGACGGCCTAAACCCGCCGACATCGTGGGGATAATTTTCGGGTGAGGTTCGGCCTGCAGGAGGAGCCGGAGGATCAGGACCTCGAGGTGGTGGAGATGGGGGAACAGGATGACGAGGTGCCATGTTCACCATCCCGAGGGGCCAGGTGGCCGCGTTCCCGGAGGAGGAAGACGACGAGGACGCTTCGTTGTCCGGTACTTTCGGGTCCGGCAGCCAGGAGGGTCCAGCACACAGGTCTGCGCGTCTGGACTTCCCGGCGGTGATGACCCTGGCGGTGGAGTGTGTGGGCTTACCGCTCCCCCCCACCTTTCTGGGTCAGGAGGGGACGTATCCTCCTGATGTTGTAAAGCAGGGGTGGGAGCCTCCGGGCCGTATACGGACCGTGAGACCGTTTGGTACGGCCCTCGAGGTAATTTATAAACACATGCAAAAAAGAAATGTAATCTAAAGAAATCTAGACCGCAAAATAATTAAACAAGCGAGTGCCTGTTTTTCCTGGCCAAGGTCAGGGTCCTTAAACACAACACAAGCCTAACGTGTCATCACGTGGTATATGTCTTATCTGACAGGGGTGTAGTGCTGACGCCGCTCCAGCACTTCAGAAATTGCAGTACCAATAAGGAGCCGTACACATGCCACAGTTTCTGCGTGGCTGTGTCTTTAGTTGTAAGCCCAGTGGCGATCTGCTCATCTGTCATACTGATCATACACTCAATAACGTTGTTGTTATTAGCATCTGGTTAGCTAGCTATGCTAACGAATATAAGAAGCTTTCTCTCCAACCAGTGAGGTAAAGGCACATCTTTATATGATCATAATAGTTATAAAATAATAAGAGAATAAAGTAAACAAGTATAAAATACTATATGACAATACAAAAAGTTGTTATTAATGAACAAGAATACAGTTTGAAAGGGGAATGATTTGTAAAATATCCATAAATAAAAATAAAATCTGTTTACAGTTCTGTTTAATATGGGTGTTGAGAGATGTTTCCATAGATCTCCTAATGTTGCTCTCAAAGTGCACCAGATTGATGCTTTTAACTTCAACATTTAAAAAAACATCTTCCCGAGGAGCATGCCTCCCGGACCCCCCTAGAGGAGGTTAGGTCCCCCCCCACTTAAATCATGTTCACATGGATAGGAAACTAAATACATTTGCACACATCTTGTGTCCATATCTTTCTGTTTTGGTGGTCATGCCACAACCGTGCACGTGCATGCATGCACGAGTCATGGTAAGATATCTGAATTAAGAGGTTGCTTTTTCTTTGCACAGCATGAAAGAAAGGCCAAATGAATGGGCTGTGATCTTAGTATTTTTAAGCAGAGGTCAATCATTTGTACGGCCCTCGGAGGATGTTGAAAAAATTGAAATGGCCCTTGAGGAAAAAGGTTCCCCACTGCAGCAGCGGGATGTAGCAGCAATGTTTGCAGTGAAGGACAGTTTGTTATCTAGGGTCACACCCACATTCCTTGCAGTCTGAGAAAAAGCAGTTCAGTCTTGTCAAGGTTGAGCTTGAGGTGGCGAGCAGACATCCACTGAGAGATGTCAGCTAGACAAGCAGAGATGCGTACGACGACCTGGGTTTCAGAACGGGAAAAAGATTCAATTAATTGAGTGTCGTCAGCGTAGCAATGGTATGAAAGACCATGCGGGCTAATGCAGTGGAGTGTGCAGTTTCTCAGAGACAGCAAGGAGAGCAGTTTCTGTGGAGTGACCTGCCTTGAAACCAGAGTGGTGCGGATCCAGAAGGTTGTTCTGATGGAGATAACAGGAGAGTTGTTTAAAGACAGCGCGTTCAAGTGTTTTAGACAGGAACGGGAGGAGAGAGACAGGCCTGTAGTTTATAACGTCAGACGGGTTGAGAGTGGGTTTCTTTAGGAGAGGGTTTACTCTTGCCTCCTTGAGACTGTTTGGAAAGTGACCAGAAGTTAGAGAAGTGTTGATGAAATGGGTGAGAAACGGTAGAATATCAGGAGCGATAGTCTGAAGGAGGTTTGAGGGGATAGGGTCCAGAGGACAGGTGGTAGGGCGGGCAGAGGTAATGAGGGTAAGAACCTCACTTGGAGAGAGAGGGGAAAAGGAGGTCAGTGTGTGGGTGAAAGGAGGGTCTGGTGACCCAGCGGTGATTAAAGGTGAGTCAGAAAAAGAAGAGCGAATATCATCAACCTTTTTTTCAAATTAGTTAACAAAGTCGCTTGGAAGAAGAGAGAAGGGGGAAGGGGCTCTGGGGGGGTCCAGGAGGGAGGAGAAGATAGAGAATAGTTTTTGGGGATTGGAATAGGAAGAATGGATCTTATCTTGAAAGAAAGTGCTTTTTGCCTGAGAGATCGAAGCAGAGAAAGAGGAGAGGAGAGATTGATAGGGTAGGAGGTTGTCAGGGTGTTTGGATTTCCACCGTTTCCGCCAGAAATATTCATTCAGATATCTTCTCTGTCTGGAGGTTGAAGTCTCCGAGAAGTACAGCGGGAGGGCCAGTTTCAGGGATGTGTGAGAGGAGATGATCTAATTCCTCCAAGAAGTCCCCCAAGGCGCCTGGTGGACGGTAGAGAACAACAATGGTTAATTGTATAGGATGGGTTACTGTGACGGCATGGAATTCAGAGGTGGAAGGAGTGAAGTTGGGTAGCTTGAAGAGGGAAAAGCTCCATTTGGAAGAGAGCAGGAGACCAGTGCCACCTCCTCTGCCAGTGGGTCTGGGTGTGTGGGAGAAGGAATATGCTGTGGAGAGAGCTGCTGGGGTGGATGTGTTGGATGGAGTAATCCAGGTCTCAGTGAGAGCAAGGAAATCTAGAGACTGCAGGGAGGCGTAGCCAGAGATGAAGTCAGCCTTAGGAACAGAACAGCTGACTGGCAGTTCCACAGGCCGCCTGAAACTAGATGTTGGATCCCAGTGGAGTATGTGGGATAGACGAGAGCAGGGCGGTTATAACGATTAGGACAGTGGTTCTCTAACTTTTTTCAATAATGTACCCCCTTTGAAAGAAACATTCAGCCACGTTCCCCCTGATCAGCGCAAAAACAATTTGTTAGGGATAAAATGCCTATATAAAGAGGTATAGTACAGCGCTGCACCATCAGTGTCTGATTTATTTTTAATAAATCAGACACTGATGGTGCAGCGCTGTACAACAACATTGTAACTGAGAAACACTTAAATGCTACATTTCAAATGTTTAGAATCCATCACTAAATTCATGGTAAACCAATTTTAACATCATGCAATAACACTAAGACGACATTAGTTGGACTGATCTTTTTAATAAGTTGTACTTACAATTTAGTGAGAAACATGGGCTTGTGCTTCACTGAGGATCTTTGTCATTCTCTGTGACAGGGAGGCAACCTGCAGTTATTACACTTCGCGTTTTGAAATATGTGTAACTCTGTTCATATAAAACCCACACTGCTCAAACTTCGTTACTTTTCCTAAAATTGGTATATTTATTTATTTTGGGGTGTGGGGAATGAAGAGAAAAAAATTAACATAAAATAAATCTACCCCTAGGGGTCCGCGTACCCCCATTTGAGAACCACTGGATTAGGAGATGCACGGGGCCAGTGATAATTGCGAGAGGACACGTGAACAGGAATGGAGAATATACACATGTTTTAGCATGAGAGGCTAAAAAACACCAGCGATACTTAGCTCATACTTACCTTACATGACTCCCGCAGGACTCTAATGTCTTTATCGGTCTTTTGTTTTCAGTTTCTGGGGAGGAGTGGCCTCAGATCAGAGCTGATGGGCGTCAATTGAAACTGGATTGCTCCTGAGTTCTTAATGAAACTTTAAGTTTACAATTACATTAAACTCTAGCTAATAAAGTTATGAGGTTAACCCTTAATACAGTTAACCAGTGTTGGGCAAGTTACTTCCAAAATGTAATATATTACATATTACTTATTACTCTCTTTTGAAAGTAATAAGTTACATTACAAAATTACTGTCTCTCAAATGTAATGAGTTACACTACTTTAGTTACTTTCACCAAAATAACCGCAAAATAATGGCTAGGTATTTTAAATGCTAAAATGTAGTTTAGTGCAGCTCATTATACATCCAGTGAAAGGCGATGTGGTATAGCATAACAACTGTGTAGGCCCTTAGGCTACTAACAACTTGTATTACACGGCTTAGTTGAATACTCGATTCTGATTGTAAATTCTTAACATGTGACACGTTGTTAATCCAGGACCACTGTCAAGGACTATAATGAAGGTTGCTAAGGAGGATCAAGAAAGAGAAAGGAAAAGAGGTTAAAAGACGGAGCGCTGGACGTCAGATAAATCACCAGAAGAAGGCGGAGAGGAAGTAAACACTAACAGGACACGGAATGGGCTCTGTAGTGTGTTTAGCATATGGCCGTGTACAGGCCCGGTTCCAGAACAAAATGACTCAGGGTGCCTCTGAGGTTACAGCAGTAGCAGGTTTACATGAGCAGTAGTGACCGGCAACAGCAATGAAAAATAGCATTGATGGTCCCCATGAACAGATTATGGCATTTGTTATGTTTTGAAACCAAGCAAGTGAGAACATTTCAAGTGAGTGCACTTTTAGTGCAATCCTGAAATATTTCATATAGTCCAAAGTGGACTGTGACAAAGAAAAGCACAAAAGCTTCAAAACTGTACTGATAAAACAAATGAGAACATATTGTAAATCAAGGCACATATTATTTGAACCAGCTCATGGTTTGAAATGGCAAACATTGAAAAGCAAAAGTATTATTAAAACCATGTAGCCTACTAAACATCACCTTGGTCCCATCATATACTCTGGGAAGAGAATATTTACTGTGCTTGAAAACTGGATCACATCATCATGTGAGGTTGAATTTGTGACCTGGAGATCATTTCAGCTGCAACATTAGCTTGTTGATAAGCTTGGGATATGAGATCTTTGTGTAGCCATTCGTGGTGAAGGCATCTGTGCTATTGTATATGCATTATTTTTGACCCAACATTTCTACAGGCATGGCAGAATATGGCCCTATTTTCACATATTCTAGCCCTTGTCTATTTGTATACCACGAGCTGCAAAATGACCGCCTAACCCCACTGTACAGGCGGGTACTTGTTTAGATATACCTGGGCAGGCTCTGTTTTGCCGTGGTATCCTGGCACCTGCGGGCCGCAGAGGGGCGGCGTAGTTTCGGGCGACGAAGAGTGCTGCTCCGGGGTTGAGGGCGGCGAGTCAGGCGGGAGTAAGCTCGTGTCCACAACGGAGGGTAACGTGATGTCCCCATCTGACCTGTTGCTACGGTCTGCAGTAGATGCAGTGTTGCTGGCGTTTAGTGATGGTTGATTTAACCATTTTCGTATAAATGATTATCCACAGATGTGTGTCACTGCTGTGGAAGCACTTTGGAAATGATGCTCGCGCAGCGGAGCAGGTCACGCGCACCTGACACAATTTGTTATTTGTATTTTTCGCTCCGTTCTCTTTTTTGAATAGAGGGTGCATAACATTCAACTGCCCGAAGATCCCGGCGCGAAGCCTGAAGAGTAAACACCAGGTTTACTAATCTACCCGCACAATGTGTCTGGTGTCGGAATGTCTCGCTATGTTAGTACATTGTTAAAAAAACAAAACACCATTTAATTTCGGGTTAAAATGTGTTGTAACTGCGTTACTGAGCATTGTAACGGGTAATATATTACCCACATTTCATTAGTAATGCGTTACATTACTTCGTTACAGCAAAAAGTAATATATTACTGTAACTCCGTTACTTTTGTAACGCGTTACACCCAACACTGCAGTTAACCCTAGTCAATAAAGCCCTTAGTATTCTACAAATGTTTACATCAAAGTTTAAACATCTCTGCGCCTGGTATATATTTCTGTCCTAATCTGAATAAACAGTAGCTGATACACTTCTTGACGAGCACAAACACATAGCAACCGTCCAAACATCCACACCCTCTTCAGGTGAGAATACTTAGTAAACTTTAGGATGTAATAGCTTCTCTTACGTGTGTCTTCAGTCAGCACTAAGGAGCAATTACACACTAACAGTACACTTCCTCCCCTGTGGGAACAGAAAAGCAGGACACATTAAATATTTACCAGCTGTGCGCACAACTACACCTCTGACAAGATTGCATGGACACCAAACCTTGCCTCTGTGACCCGAAATGCCAACAGTCTTTTTTTGTTGTCGATGTTACTGTAGGCTAAATTGTACTTTTACTTTACCTCAAACAGCACCATTATTCTAAAGCCTGACAAGCAGCCAGCATCACAAAACCATCAGTACTAAATCCAATCCAAAAGTAATGACTTCAATTGTTTTTGAAAAGCCATTCAAAAGCTACCTTCTAATAAAGCTTAGAATCAACATGCTCACTGTATTCAGGGCTTGATGTAAGAATGGCAAACAGGAAAGAGGTGAGGAAAAAGGAAGGGGAAAGATTAATGAAGTTGTCTTGGAGAAACACCACCCCTCACTGTTAGCCAGGAGAACTACTTTTTGTATATCCTCTCGTGCTGCTGAGCATCTCGGGGGTTGTTTAAGAGCTCCGTTTGAAGCAGACAACTTTGAATTTTAAGCAGCTCTCCTGCCTTTCAAGCAACAGAGGCTAACGCCTATGATGAGCACAGCGAGAGAGAAAAGCGAGCAGCTGAGGCAAAGAGACACCAGCTCAGGAACAAAGCATTAGGATTGTATCTCCTTTTATCGCCATGACACTGTCCATTAATCCATTTCAGTCTGTGGACATGTTACTGGTCGGTACAGTCACAAGTTTAGAGCAGAACCTCTGCAGAACCAGCCACTGTTCCGTAACCAAATGCAACAAATGAGATTCTCCCTCTCTGCCACAAATTGCAGGAGCTGAATTCATGTGTGGGGGGGGGGGGGGGGGGGGCTCATCAAAGACAGACAGATTCCAGCAGTAACCCGGAGAATATTCTTGTCCTTCATCATACGGCTCTTCTACTAGATCTGATTGTCATGAATTACATAACTCCACTCCAGGCCATGGATAACAAGGAAGGGGGCGTTGCATGGAAATTGGGGAGATGGAGAGAAAAAGAAAGCGGGTGTCTGAGACTGGCGACAGGGGTGTGGATATATATAGCACTATTAGGCGTGACGGGATCCAGCCGCCTGCTTTTAGTTTAAGTACACCCCGTTTACATTCACAAGCATGTTGGAGAAGAGACTTGGAAGGGAAATGAAGACACAAATCACACCAACAGAGTGGGAGATTCAGTTAATGTTCCCTAGAGCCATGTAGAGCGAGGGCGCAGCAATTTACAGCGCCGCCACACTCGCACACAATCCCGCAAAAAGACCCCAGCAGGACACGTAACTCATCCTCCGGGGCACGAGAGCAGAAGGCCATTAGAACAAATAAAAGAGATGCGGAGAGCAGAAGAGGGCCGAGGGAGAGAAAAAAAACAAGCTTATTTTTCATGTAGGCCTAACTATCAAAGTCAAGCAGGAGGAGATGAAAGCCCCGCGGGCCACATCCTTGGATTAATGACTTTGCAGAGAGAGGAGCCACACAGACTCAGTTAGGGGCTGACTTTGATTCATACACATGAGGGCTCGACAGGGACTGAGATAAGGGAGGGAGAGATTTCTAATCATGCAGCTTCATCAAAATTAATCACTCATTCAGACCTCAGGGCCTGTCCACGGTTTACAACCTCAACTTGACAGGGACTGGCTTTTTGGAGTCCTCACATTTCAAAGTGCGCACATCTTTAGACATCTCACCAGAAGCATCTGCTTACAGGTACATGAGATGTGGCTGAGAACTTTATGAGGATGGTTGATCATGAACCCAGGTGTTTGGAGTGTTGTTTAGACAAAAGGAAACTATATGATGACATATTTATGACATTTATTGGGAGAATATGATGCCCAGACGTGTGGACAGTGGACAGTGGATGTGGCCAGTATAGGGAGGAGGAGGGGTTTACAACAGCACTAAATCACTCCTAAATCACTTTGTGTGTGTACATTTTGACGACAGCTTTGAGACACTTTTCGATCTGATTTAGGGTTACACAAACCTGGCACAAAATACTATTGATTGAATTTAAAAAGAAATGCCTAAACATAATTAATCTACCGTTTGCTTTTCGAACTCATATTTCCTTTATGTGTGTTCTTTCATTGTTGTTGTTTAGTATTGAATTTACTGTAAGCTATTGTTTTTTTGCTCATCTGGTGTTTTCTGTTAAATTGGGATTTCTTATATTATTTTCGGTGGAGGATCCAGAAAAAGCCCAGTGCGTTTGTGCATTTGTTAAGTAAATGCACAAAGAAATCACTAATACAATACTTATTTCATAACAAAAAAGTTCAACAGGAATTAGGTTTTTTACATTTTTGGGGGGGATTTAATAAAATGAAAGTTAATACCAACATAAAAGTGTAGCAGCACTTACTTGGCAACAATTGAATTTATTTGTACTCTTTTTTTCTGTGCTCAAGAGATGAGGAGACAGGTCAAATTATAAAAAGGGACAAATTACAATAGAAATCCAATCATCAACTCAAATGTGTAGAATGTGTTACGGCTGAGGGCTGAAGTCATTGCCTGTTTGACAAGAAGCCGTCTCACATGGAGCTGAGTGGACACTGCTGTCTCCCAGCAACACAGAACCCATATGAAGCTGAACTGCTTTCAGCGCCATGGACAGCAGCCTTCTCAGAAACATACAAAAAAGGATTTACTCAATCCCCTTGACCACTAACGGAATCTAGCAGAATTGGTAAACCTTGCTGAACCTAATCAAGATCTTTGAGTACTGACATGTTACACAAAACAGTTTCTTTATTTCGGTCAGACAACTCACATTTATGTAATATGTTTATTAGAAGCAACATATAGTTTGAGTTTGGCTCCTAGGCTCGGGAAATATTGGGCTGTTTAGCTGCTAACTGCTCCACTATGTTTTGCTAGTTGCTTAATGTGTCTGGCATTTGTTTTACTGGGCCGCCATAAATAGATCAGTCATAACGCATTCACACCCATGCTCTTTAAAATGCAGATATGCATGCATGAACATGTTAAATGCGCACACTTGTTCAGTATTTCCACAACCCTGAGATATGCCCGAGTGACACTGTTACTGCTTGGTGGAACAGAGTGAGTGTTCAGTGTGATCTCTGTGCTCTCACCATGCTGCGCCTCTTGGCAATAGCCCTCAACTTCAGTTGCGGCATCAAAGGGCAAACCGCTCTTTTATTTGCCTTTGTTCCCACTGTGGCATTTCACAGAATCTGACAGCCCTGGTGCTGTCTAATCCCTGCTGTGGCCCTGACCCTTTGAGGGCCCTCAGACTCTGGATGGGAATTGCTAACCTTCGCTTATGAGGAGACGACTTCCTGTGACACGCTCTCTGGGCTGATGTGTATCACCCAGAGGTTTGTAAATCAAAGTCACAGGTCTCTGACAGGGTCATGTCGGATGCTGCAGAAAAATAGCACCTATCAGTAAATAATATTATGGATATCTATCAGGTTTAAAAATATAATAAAGCATCAAATGTCAGTTCTACTTTCTAATTGATTGTCAAAACAACTGAGCATTACTTAACAATTTATTTACCAGAATTGGTGTTCAAATATCAAACATGAAATTGCACATCAAAGGGTTTCAGTGCACAGCCTGCATTAGAACTCTGCAGCTGCGGTGCTAACAATCATTGAATGCACACATGCTTTTAAAAGAGGAGATTGATTGGCAGAGGTCTAGGTCATTCTCCATTTATTAATAACATATTCAAGTCAGGGACAAAACGCCGCTCTAGCCCACCTTGCAGAGCAGGACTAAAGCAAGTTCAGGATGTCTGTAATAAATCAATGAGAGATGATGGGCTACACAAGGTCACACCAAAGAAAAGGGAAGGAGAAATGCAGTATTATATTTTATTTAAATTCAACATTGCCTTGGGGAATGGGCGCCTGAATTAAAGAGCAGTATTTTAAATAAACCAGAAAGCACCAATTTTACTGAGTGTAAAATACTTCAGGCAGCGACATACATTTAGATAAATGTTAAAGCTGTATCAGCTATAGAACACACATGGCCTCTTACATGAGATGATCTGTGGTGATGATTGAGAAACTTAAACAAATGCTAGCATGGTTTAATTCATACGCGATTAGTATGTATTCACTTCTGATTGGTGGGGTACCCCAGTAGGAGGGGCCGTGTAGGCCAACATTCAAACTAACCCCACACACACACACACACACACACACACACACACACACACACACACACACACACACACACACACACACACACACACACACACACACACACACACACACACACACACACACACACACACACACACACACACACACACACACACACACACACACACACACACACACACACACACACACACACACACACACACACACACACACACACACACACACACACACACACACACACACACACACACACACACACACACACACACACACACACACACACACACACACACACACACACACACACCTGAAATACTCTCACATTGACACATGGTGTCAATCAGACACCATCATCAGCAGTACGGGGGCCCCCCAGGGGACGGTGCTGGCACCGTTTCTCTTCACCCACAACACTGCAACCCGTCACCTGCAGAAGTTCTCTGGCGACTCCGCCATCGTTGGCCTCATCACCAACGAGGACGACAGGGAGTACAGGGAGCTGACGCAGGACTTCACCCTCTGGTGCCAGAGGAACCACCAGCTCCTTGGTCTTCGCTGCATTCAGCTGGTGGTGGATTTCATACCCACCCCGACACCAGTGAACATCCAGGGAGCAGACATTGAGATTGTAAAATCTTACAAATACCTGGGTGTTCATCTGAACAATAAACTGGACTGGACTGATAATTCTGCTGCTCTGTACAAGAAGGGACAGAGCAGACTCTTTCTGCTGAGGAGACTGAGGTCTTTCGGGTGCAGGGGGCACTCCTTCAGACCTTCTTTGACTCTGTTGTGGCATCAGCCATTTCCTATGGTGTGGCCTGCTGGGGCAGCAGCATCTCGGCTGCTGACAGGAAGAGACTGAACAGACTGGTAAGGAAGGCCAGCTATGTCATCCAAAAGCTCCTCAAAAACCCTATCGTAGCATCCTATCCTGCCGTTGCTACGTTAGTTCAAACAGTAACAACGGACTATTTTTCTTAGCGGATGCATGTACATTTAAATCAATACATACAACTATTTTTTAAATGTTTTAAATCAATAACATAATTTTCTAAATCCATAAAAGCATTTCAATTAATATTGGGAGTCATGTCGTTACTTTGTCGAGAATGTGGCCATGTAATAAGCGGGATAATGTGCACATTGCATAATGTGCCTTCATGCCGATCTAGATCCCTCCGCGTCGCGTCGGGCTCCTGATCAGCCTGTCGGTGTTCTTTTCCCCATAATGACCGTGTCGCTGCACATTATCCCTTACATATGATTATATAGAGTCATTATTCATTTGTTTTAAATCAGGAGGCGCAAAAGCTTGCCTCGGGGAGTGAGAAAAAGAGCCACAGCGGAGAATAAACAGAAGGGCAACCATGGCAACCATGCCAGGGAAGTCTTCTTCGCTGCTTTTGTGGCAGACTACAGCGCCACTTACAGGCGTACTACATATGTATATGTACTACAGCGTCTAAAGCGCTTTCGAGCAGCAATGGCCGGCCGTGGCCCAACCTCTCATTCCCCTGATAGGTGGAGAATTGACCAATAGCCGTAGCGCCACTTTACTGACGTCAGTAAAGTGTTCAAATCTGGATCAGTCTGTATCAGTTCCGTTGCAGCCCCTTTTTTAGAGATTTGGGTATGGAGGAAAAGAGAGAGGGTTGTGTTTTCTGACACTTGGTGAGTTCCCTGGAACACCGGGGACAGATATTCATGTATAAAAGACGTATAAAAGTGCATTTTGCATGATAGGTCCCCTTTAATTATGCTTTAAATAAATTCAAGGCAAGCTTAGTTACATGTGATGGTAGCTAGTTAGTGCTCTTACATGTGTGCCTTCTCCGCAACCAGGGGCCTCATTTATAAAAAGGGATACATGCTAAAAAAAATCAACGCTGATTGATGACAATGATGATGATTAGGAAGAACCAGAGCTAAATCAGGCTGTAGCCCGGAACTGGCTCTGGACTCAGAACCAGAAAAGCACAAGAACGGTTCTTGGACCGGAACCAGTTTGGTTTATTGGCAGTTTGCAAACCACTTAAGAGTACTGCAGTGTGAAACAAGAGCTATTGAGTCAGTGTTGTGGTGATGTTGCTTTGGTCTGGATCTGTGAGCTAACCACGCCCCGTTCATTTGCATATAAGGAATGGAAATGTGTCATTATGAAATAAAAGTCCCCTGAAATAAATAAATGTGTCATTATGAAATACAAGTCACCTGAAATAAATAAATGTGTCATTATGAAATACAAATCCCCTGAAATAAATAAACGTGTCATTATGAAATACAAGTCCCATGAAATAAATAAATGTGTATTTAAATGTACATGTATATTATTGGCTCATTTCATAGGCATATTAATATATATATATATATATATATTATGTATTTATTTATTCAATTTTGGCTTAAATGGCATTCCATAAATAACAAACCAATAGCAGTAATACATTAAAAGTGAAAGACATTTTATCTTGTCTGAAGTCTCAGAGTCTCAGCACAACCACGATTTTCTTAAAACCACACTGCACTTTAAAAAAAAACGTCCTACTGCTATTTCAATGCTTGCTGCACACAAGTAAAGTAAACAGTCACCATACAGAGAGCAATGCAGCGGGGATGGGAACTATAATGACTTGTTTATTCTAGGCACTCTAGAGAGAGAAAAAGCTTCATACATAGGACCTAATGATTCCTCTCCATTAGCGTGAAAGCTTTGACATTTTGCAAGTACTATGGCATGCACACTGTACTCCACAGTCTACCGTGTCTCACAGCCGGTATAGATTTATTGTCCGTCAGCTGGATTTCTAATGAGATGGTCTATTTGCATTGTACGGTCCCAGAGAGAAACAGAAATATTTTGGTATCAGCCAAACGCCTCTGATCTTGGTTTTGCTAAAAAATGCTCTCCAGAAACACTTTGAGGGTTGCAACCAGATCGTAGTCACATATGTCATCTGCTCTTTTATTTGCCAGGCTTCAGATTCTTACCATGACATTAACATTGCGCAAATGTGTGTTTATATTTACATGGTAAGTTCAGGTAAAGGGAACATTCCTATACACTTCAATATGTAATTCAAAGGTTCATTTTCATGCAACACGCCAGATGTCCATCCCGCTAAGTGTCTCACTTTTTTCATCCGTTTTAATGAAACAAAGATCCATATAGATTTGTTGAAAAAATGCCGTAAAAATCGTTTGACTGCTATACGATATCTTTTTCATTATTCACACTTAATTTTTTTTACATGTCAGCTTATTGATGTTTTTAATATGTGTCCCAAAAGTATTGAATTTCTTTTTATAATATTGTGATTTGTAATATTATTTAGGCTACAAATAAGCCCAGTGTGTTTTGTGCCTCTTCTTTTGTGCAAAACAAGTTAATACAACTGTATCACTAAATCCAATCGACTGACTTTAAACTAAACTTTAATTTAGTACTTCAACATTGGCTCACAAAACAGACAGTATTTTGTCTGCTAAAGTATGAGAATGGTCTGTAAATGTAAATGATAACCATCACTCAATAAACTGATCCCAACCATTGCCCAAGACTACCGTTTCTTAGGTAGAGAGAAGGTGTTGAAAATAGTGAATTAAACCATCTGGTTACACAGCAATATTGTTTTAGAGTTTTTATATGTTCAACTGCTATGCCTGTCATCTTTGCTCTATGTGTTTGTGTTGTCTCCTGGGTTCTGTAGTGCCCGGAGTGTGTCTTTTTATTTCCTCCCAAACCCCATCCCCTCAGGAAGCCTTTGCCTCCTGTCAGGTCATCATTGTAAATAAGAATTTGTTCTTAATTGATTTTCCTGGATAAATAAAGGTTCTACTACTACTACTACTACTACTACTACTACTACTAAAGTTTGGAGACAAATTGACAGAAGGAGTGTTCTCTAAAAGAACATATATCAGTTCCAGTCAAGTAAAGAACCAGAAAAACCCCAGCAAATTGCCTACAATACAAAAAACTAATATTGAATTTGCTGAAGAGAATTCACGTTTGGAGCCAGTAGCATAGAGGGCCAGCAAGTCATTTCATTAGGCTGAGGGACACACACAGTTAACACAGTTTGTTTTTCCCCAAGCGTACTCCAAAAGTCAGCAACAAGACTTTGAGTGACATTTGCAATAAAGTGAAGTGGCAACCGCTGTTCAATGGGAAACAATGAACAGTATGCGCCCACTCAGTATAAAACACTGTCTTCTGAACAGAGAAGAGACTGAGCTGAGCTGAGCGGTAATGGCCAGTAGTCAAAGTGCTGTCAAACCCAGATGTGGTGGAAACGTCACTCACGGCTTTGAGATGACAACAAAGCAGTGACCTTACAGAGTGAAGTGAAAGCTAAAGTTAACTGAATTGTCTCACACAGAGAAGATGTAGCTGTCATAAAGTCCCTATTTTTATCCATACTGAAAAAATATCAAAAATACATTCAGATAAATACTTGGGTGTAATAGTAGACCATGTTCAATCCTACAAAGACAACATAAATAAATCTGCCAAAGGACAAAACTAAGAATTCATTGCATTTAACGTATTGTCTCTGACCCCAACCATGTCCTAAACAGAGTTTATTAAGTGTTGCCATCAAACTGAAGCTATCTTTTACAAAGCCCCTATGGGGACATTTATTAGTATTACCTTTCCAATGCGCACAAGAACGCTTTTTTTTGTCCATGTCCCCTTAGGGGCTCCGTACAGTTTTGTGCACCAGTCAATCCCAGGTCAAGTGTACATTAAGGACTCTTGAATCAGAATCCCTTTATTTTGTCCCCAGTAATTGTAATGTTAAATATATGTTTCCTTTATTCTTGTCTTAAATAATTGTCCTTGTAGATTTTGCAAAAGGAACAGCTGTGATGCAAGAAACTGCGGTATCTAGGATTCAAGAGTATCTGAAAAGAAACAGGCAGTGAAGGTGACCTGCATTGACAAATGTAGCTTTGAACATGAAACACACCCTTTTTGACAGGCTCATCTGTCATTTTAGGCTACAGCTCAACACTGCTACCACTGCTTGCTTACTGCTTGTACCTCTGACCCAAGGTCCAGAGACTTGCCTTCATACAGCTGAGGTCAGAGCCAATGAAGCAGCGGACTGAAGCGGGCGGCGGCGAGTTAGATTGCATTGTCATAACCATAAACCTGCACACAGGAGCTCCAAAGAAAGAATTTACTGAGAGTGAAATGGCTGCCTAGTTAATCATCAACGTATAAATGAGTCACCATCCAAGTCAGCATGGAAAATTAGTCAATAAACCCACTTGCATAAATGTCAGAGGCGCTTCTGTCATCTCAGAAATAGCTTTTCAGAAAATCTAAATAAATTGCAAACCAATTAAAAGTTTTGCCATCAGGTTTTGTAATTTTTTCACGTAGCATTGTAATTGTTCTCCATCATATTACTCTAAGAAAAAATATTTCATTTAAGGCCGCAAAGACCTTTCTTTGGAATTGGATTTTCTATCCAACTGTTTAAACTCCACATGAGATTCATGTTACCATGTGTATTCCCTTCTATGTTTATGTTTTTATTTTTTCTATGTGTTATTAATGAAATATAGCTGGTTAATCGGTTTACAAATATGTGCTGACAGGTTTATTAAATGACTTGTTATAAGTTGCTAGTTTATGGGCTTTATTACTATATAGGATTCAGACAATATATTTTTTTGAATTAAAAAAAGGTAATTGTGTATATATGAAAAATATATGATTATATGACTAAATACTAGAAAATCTAATTAACAATAGTTGATCCTATATGAGTAAATACTGCAAAAACTTTAAATTACACAAATATTGTATTGTCCGGCTGCATGCAACTGTGTTCCTTGTGTTGCCAAGTTTTAAATGGAAATGCTTTTAACTGCAATGCTCAACCCTTTAAGAACTAATCAAAGTAGTCAGCCATGTTGAGCTGCATCTTTTGCAGATTCCTCAAAATGCCACAAGGAATATTAATGGCTCTGGGGAAGGTGTGAGTTCCAGTGTGGTCCGCAGTGATGGAAGCAGATCCTACATTCACCTGACGGTATCATTCACCCTGTTAAACGTGACAGTTTATGAACATTTGACACAGCCATGGCATTCTTCACAGAGTTCAGTATTTTGCACTGTGAAACCTGAGCTGTCAGCAGATCATTAATTATCCACCCTGGAGTAAACAGGAAACCAACACAGATTGCTCTCCTGCTTACTGTGGCTTGCACTACCACGACTGTCAATAATGGAAGCATAGAATCACACACACACACAACTGTAGGAACGGAAACATTGTTTGAATCGGAAAAGCGTTGTATGTGGTACACGATCAGACATTTATGTTGATATAATCAGATCCCTGTCTTTACCTATATTTCATTCACAGAGCTAGTGCTTTCTTGATGTTAAAATAAATCAAAAGTAAAAATATATTACTTTCCCAAATAGTTGACTTATCTTTCACTCTTGAGCAACAACACCATATGTATTCCCCGCTCAAGAAAATGTTATTTTAGACATTTCACGAAAAATCCAACCAGAGGTATAAAACAGCAGAAAATGGGATTCATTTGTATACTGGAAACTGTAAAAAAAAAAATGACCGAACTGACAAATACAAAGAGTAGGGAAAGTAAAAAATGGGATCACATGAGTTCAGCTGCATAGTAGATAAGTACTTACAGTAATACTTGAGTAAATTACCCAACTTGACAGAAAACACAAAAGACGCTAGCTTCACTGAATTTCTTTCAAACTATTTTTGGCAAAAGTTGTGGTTCAACTCGACTGGGCATTTTGGAGAAAAAATGGTGAGAAATGATGTGAAGAAATCTTCTGCTATAGACAATAAAGGGCATAAAGGGTTAAACCAGGGGTGCCCAACCAGTCGATCACGAGATGTGTCTAAAAATAGAACAACATAATTCTGTGCTATCATTAATGTCCTATAACATAATCTTCCTGTGCCAGAATAATGCACTTTAACACATGGGCGCGGGAAGGGGGTTGCTGAGGGCGCTGCAGCACCCCCTAGCGGCGGGCAGGGGGTGCGGAGCTCCCCTGTCTGAATTATTATTTGACGGTTATTGCTGCTCCCGCTGTGCATAATCTGTGTAATATGTAGCCAATAAATTCCACATTGTTGGCTACAATTCTGTTGCCCCGGACAATTCTACCTCAATAATATAATACATTAACCGTGCCTTACGTGAACCTCATCATGACACTAGAGAGGACGGCAGGAATGTAATTTCCAGTGTTCAGTGAATGCAACAGAGGCATGACACCAGACCAATCAGAGAGTTGCATGGAAATAAAAGTGTGCTTGTGTCATTCAAGCTCGGCTGTGTGTGTGTGTGTGTGTGTGTGTGTGTGTGTGTGTGTGTGTGTGTGTGTGTGTGTGTGTGTGTGGAAATAGCGCATTTAGTGTGTGTGAGAGAGGGAGAGAGAGGGGGACCGGTGCCAGCAGCAGGGACCGTGTTGTTAGCATCTGGTTAGCTAGCTGCACTAACGGACATACGGAGCTGTTGTTTGTTCCACAACAAGCTGGAGGAGAGCTCTCCTCTCAGACTGAGAGGCTCATGTGAGCTAAATGACTCTCTGAGTGTTTAGATAGTTCACTTTAGTCTAAGTTATCTCAGTGGGTCTCAAACGGTTTGGTCACACATTATTCAAAAGATTATTTCCGTGGCACACCTCCATATGATCACTATAGTTCTAAAAAAAAATAAGAGAATAAAGGAAAAACAGTTATGAAATACTATATGGCAGTAAAACAAGAATACAGTTTGAAAGGGGAGTGATTTGTAAAATATCCATAAATAAAAAGTAAATCTGTTTACAGTTCTGTTTCATCTGGGTGTTGAGAGATGTATTCATAGATCTCTTAATGTTGCTCTCAAAGTGCACCAGATTGATGCTTTTAACTTCAATATTTAACGGAGCATCCCCCCGGACCCCTCTAGAGGAGGTGAGGTCTGCTCCCCACTTGTAACAAATAGCACTTTACCCCTGCCTATATGCCGTGAGCTGATTATCGAGCCTTCATTGTAACAGTTGCGGGTGTACTGTGTGTTTGCGTGTGGGGAGTGCTTTTGTGTGTGCTCTATAGTGCCCGTAATAGTGTTCACTGGAGTCCAGCACCTCAGCACCCCCACTCAAAATACCTTCCCGCGCCTCTGCTTGAACGCATCAAAGCTTTGTGATTGGCCGGCGTGGCTGGTGGAGAATGGGCACTATTTCGCTGACGTTGTCCGTGTCAACAGGAGTGACAGTCCGCACACACACACACACAAGACCGCAATTATGGCAGAAGGAAAAAAAGCCCAAAATATATCATTTTCACTCCGAGTGGGAGGATGATTATTTTTGTATCTATTCCAATTCAAAGTCCATCTGTCTCATCTGCAATGCGAGCGTGGCTTTATCGAAGAAGGGTAATTTAGGAGCGGCGTTTCAAAACAGTGCACCAACGCTACGAGACGGAATTCCCTCCTAATTCTGCCCTACGCTCCCAAAAGGTGAGGGAAGATACAAGTTAAAAACAAGTAAAAAAAAAAAGTTAGATACAGTTATTAATCAGCTCTAAGTTTGTGTTTGTTTGAACTTATTCATTATAATTATTGTATGGTATAAGAATGCAAACTGAAATTGATTATAGTGTGGTGATTAACATTATTCACCCACGGATCTATGGGTTGGGGTATTGTTCTGCACCGACATTTTAGTGAACCGGACTTCCTGTTTCCGCCGGTCTTCGCTTCCCGGGCATGAAGTTGTTTCCATGTGTTTTCAGATACTAAATCAAAGTCTAGCTTGTACCTTCGATACCCCGCCTCCGACTCCCGTCTCTCGGCACTACATTGGTGACCCTGACATAAGTCTTGTTGAAGGATCCGAGACTGAACCGAGCATGGCAAGTAATGCCGGTTTTTTCAAACTGCCGGAGTTTTGGGAGACATCTGCGGCTGCATGGTTCGCTCAGGCGAAGGCTCAGTTCGCCCTCCGCGGAGTGACTGATGAAGCAGCACGCTATTTTCACGTTGTTTCGGCGCTGGGGAGCTCCACTGCGACCCGGACGGTGGGCTTTATTACATATCCTCCTGCCCAGGATAAATATGCAGCGTTCAAGGCTTTCCTGCTAAAGACTTTCGAGCTGTCACGGTCGGAACGGGCCCGACGCCTGCTCGCGATTCATAGCCTGGGGGACAACAAGCCTTCTGACCACATGGAGATGATGCTCAGCCTGCTGGGTACGGAAGAACCTAATATTTTGTTCATAGAACTGTTTCTTCGGCACATGCCGCCGCATGTACAGACAGCGCTCGCTAACACGGCTATTACTGAGCCCCGCGCTTTGGCCGAAGAAGCCGACCGGTTTTCCTGGCAACACAGCGTTTTACCCCGGAGGTGCTGGCCCCGACACGCAGCGGCACCTTCCCTGGTACAGGCATGCCACCGAGCAGAAGCTCCGGGGCCGACGCCAGCAACTCCAGCCCTGGCCGTGTTATTACCATGCACGCTACGGGGCGAAAGCGAAGATGTGCCGTCCCCCCTGCACCTACAAGATAACGGGAAACGCCAAGGTCTGCACTCGGTAGTGGCCGCGAGCGTGGGCACATCCAACCGGCTCCTGTTCATCAGGGACACCCTCTCTGGTAGAAGACTCCTTTGTGACACAGGAGCCCAGCGGAGCGTCTTGCCGGCTACCGTGGAGGACGCCACCGGTGGAGGCCACGGCCCACCTTTAACGTCCGCTAACGACACCCCTATTCGCACCTATGGCACAAAGACAGTGGACCTGTGCTTCGAGGGTTAGTGGTTTAAGTGGTATTTCGTCACGGCTGACATCTCCTTCGCCCTCCTCGGCGCAGACTTCCTTCCAGCTCACTCTCACGGGGCCAGCACCTTCTCAGTGAGTTTCCCGACTTGACGCAGCCCACCTTTTCCGCTGCCACTACCAAACACGGAGTAGAGCACCACACAGCGACACTGAAAGCCCCCCTGTCTATGCTAGGGCCCAGCGGCTCAACCCTGACATGCTGGCGGTCGCCAAGTCGGAGTTCGTCAACATGGAGCGTCTGGGCATCATCCGCCGCTCAGACAGCCCTTGGGCTTCGCCGCTTCACATGGTCCCTAAATCAGCCGGGGGCTGGCGACCGTGTGGTGACTACCGCCGCCTTAACGACGCCAGACCGCTACCCGGTCCCTCACATCCAGGACTTCTCTGCACACCTGGCGGGCAAGCTGGTTTTCTCCAAGGTGGATCTGGTGCAGAGCTACCACCAGGTGCCGGTGCACCCTTCGGACGTCCCCAAAACTGCGGTAATTACGCTGTTTGGGCTTTTCGAGTTCCCGCGTATGCCGCTTGGACTTAAGAACGCAGCTCAGTCCATTCAGCGGCTGATGGATTCAGCGCTCAGAGACATGCCATTCATCTGCGTCTATTTAGACGACATCCTGGTCGCCAGCTCCTCCTCCGAAGAGCACCAGGCACATCTCCGGGTCCTTTTCGCGAGGCTCAACCAACACGGCCTGATTATCAACCCGGCGAAGTGTCAGTTCGGGTTGTCCTCCATCCATTTCCTCGGGCACCTCATCAGCAAGGATGGGGCCGGCCCCCTCCCGTCGAAAGTGGAGGCCGTGTCTGCCTTTCCACGACCGCCTACAGCTCGGGCGCTCCGAGAGTTCCTCGGGATGGTGACGTTTTATCACCGGTTCATCCGCCGGGCGGCCCACACCATGCGCCCGCTGTACGAGGCCCTCAAGGACAAGTCCCCCGGCCAGGCCATAGACTGGACGGCTGAAAGGGAGGTCGCTTTCAACGCCACCCTAAGCGAAGACGCCATGTTGGCTCACCCGTCACACAGGGCCCCCCATCGCTATCACCACCGACGCGTCTGACTACGCAGTGGGCGCGGAGCATGAACAATGGGTCGACGGTAGGGCTGCACGGTATTGAAAAAAACTGACATCACGATTTCCCCCCCCCCCCTGCGGTATATATTGCGTTTTTTTAACCCCAAAGTCCCGGCGGGTACTTTACTTTTTTTTTCACGACAGTGTCTCAGGGGATCGTAATATTTAAGAACCTATTAATGTGTTATACCAGATTAACGGGAATAATCTCAGCTAATTGACGATACAAACCATTTTTACCAAAACAAAACAAGTCTCATAAGAAGCATCTAAATGACCCGAGCGAAAAATGCTAACGCACTTTGGCACAGAACTCAAGATAAAAGTACCCTTATTATTACTTATCGTAGCTGCATTTACAAGATATCCGATTAAACCTGAGGTTCCACAGATTATTTAGGTATATAGTATCATCACTGAGTGATCTGAACTCGGACAGGGGAAGCAAACAGACATCACAACACGTACCTTTACGTAGCTTCTTGGGGAGATGTCTCACCGTAACTGTCAATCTGATCAAAAGACGTGTTCAATGGCATTAAAACGAGAAAGAAAAAACGCGGCTGAATCGGTTAATCCATAGGTTTTTAACGTCTCAGTATAAAAAAATGATTTAATTTATAATCCATAATTCCATTTTTATGTAAATATCGCAGAGCAAAAGTTAGCTGCTAATGGTAGCCACCAGAGTGGCTGCTGCTTCCGGTCTTGGCTATGCGGCAGTCCAGCGCAGTCTAACACACACACATTACCAAATAAGGAGTGAGAGTGACGCGTAGCCAAAACCGGAAGCTGCATACACTCTGGTGGCTCCATTAGCAGCTAACTGTTGTGCTCCGATTTTTACATAAAAATTGAATTATGGATTATAAACAATTGCTTCAAAGCCACATATACATTATCAACCTATGGATCAACCGATTCAGCCGCGTTTTTTCTTTCTCGTTTTAATGCCATTGAACACGTCTTTTGATCAGATTGACAGCTACGGTGAGACGATCTCCCGTAAAAAGGTACGTGTTGTGATGTCTGTGTTTGCTTCCCCTGTTGCGGGATCGGATCGCTTAGATACTATACTTAAATCATCTGTGGAGTCTCAGCTTTAATCAGATATATTGTATGTGCAGTTTCGTAATAAGTAATAAGGTTATCTTTATTTTGAATTCTGTGCTAAAGTGCGTTAGCATTTGTTTTTTAAAATGAATAAAACCGCACGTCCCTGCGGTGTGAATACCGCGCATGCGCATACCGCGGTTATCGCCATGACACGGTGTATCGTTCAGCCCTAGTCGATGGCACCTGGCAACCGCTCGCCTTTTTCAGCCGCCAGTTGACTCCCAGGGAGCGCAAGTACAGCGCTTTCGACAGAGAACTCCTTGGTCTCTATTTGGCAGGTCGCCACTTCCGTTTCCTGCTGGAAGGCCGGGAGTTTGCGGCATTCGTGATCACAAGCCACTGACCTTCTGCATGTCCAAGGTGGCCGAGCCGTGGTCCGCCCGACAGCAACGCCAGCTTTCGTACATCTCCGAGTACACCACGGACATACGACACATTGCTGGCAAGGCTAACGTGGTCGCGTACTGCCTCTCCAGAGCGGTCATCGGAGCTGTGCAGCTGGGCCTCGATTACCTCCGCATGGGCGCTGACCAGGCCTCTGACCACGGGGTCCAGACCCTCAAGGCCTCGGTCACGGGATTACGCCTGGAGGAGGTCATGGTCGGTCACTCTGGCGCAAAGCTGTGGTGTGACGTCTCCACGGGCCAGCCTCGACCGCTGGTTCCTGCGGACTGGCGCAGACCCGTTTTTGAGGCGGTTCACAATCTTTCCCACCCCGGTAGGAAGCCGTCCGTGAAGTTGTTATTGCAGAAGTTTGTGTGGCAGGGGCTTAAGAAGGACGTGAGGTCCTGGGTCGACTCGTGCGTGGCCTGTCAACGGGCCAAAGTCCACCGCCATACTAGGGGCCCTTTTGAACTTTTTGCGGTTCCTGAGAGGAGGTTTGACCATGTCAATGTCGAAATCACCATGTGTGTTTCTATTCACTCCAGTTGTTTTCGTCCCGCAGGGTGGTTGACAATATTTCAGCTCAAATTATATTTATGTTGTTGCGGTTAGTAAAATGAAGTGATCAGGGTAATGGTTTGTGAAAGTGTTTATTGACCTACCTATTGTATATATAAGACTATGGACTACGACATTTAGGTTGACCGTTTATTGAACACGTTGTTGCATACGCTCCCATGACAACACCACTGTATCCGGTTCACACATCCCAAAACTCCCGGTGCCATCTTAAAAAGGCACAGTCACACCTGATGTGACACATACATAACATGTACCCCCCACAAGGAACCCAATTAACTTTTAGCTATCTACTCTAGATGAACTGGGTAGACTGCCAGTCACCAGCATAGCCATGTGGATTATTCTGCCACGCAACAGACTATGCTCGGAACATTACCCCTGAGAGTCACAAGCTCACAATATAGTCTTCTAAGTATCTTGGTCTGACCCGGACACGGGCCGGATGAGCTTCAAAACTAACCACTGGCTCAACCGGCTCAGGTGGGAACCCGGCTGGACCCTGCAACTGCTCATCAGGAAAAACAAAGTCCCCGTCCTCCCTGGGTCCACGATGGGGGACGGTGCCACCTTCCGAAGCCGGCTTGCATGCCACCGTGATCCGTTGGCCAGACGGCCCGTAGCCGATCCAAAGGGAGCTGCAGCTCACGGCCCATCATCAAGAGGGCTGGGGAACTGACGGTAGTTGAATGCGGCGTCGCCCGGTAGTGAAGCAAGGTGCGAAGCAGCGCAGCTGAGAACGGAAGACCATCTGCCAGGTGTGCTCTGATCCCGTTCTTTAGGGTTTGGTTGAACCTTTCCACCCCCCCATTTGCTTGCGGGTGGTAGAAAGCTGTACGGATGTGTTTAATTCCCCCTCCCTTCCACAAAGGTGGCAAACTCAGAGGAGACAAACTGTGGGCCGTTATCCGTAGTGATGGCGTTAGGACTGCCCCACCGAGCAAACAGAGAGGAGAGGAAGTCTGTGACCACACGAGCCGTTACGGACCCTGTGGCGACCACCTCTGGCCATTTCAAATGGAGGTCGTAGGCCACCAGGAGGAAGAGTTGGTGGTGCGGGACACCATGCAGCTCCAGACAGATATCCAGCTGCATGTGCTCCCAAGGCGCGCGTGGCCACTGCAAGGGTGGTGGGAGTGGCGGGCCAGTTTTGCCACTGACCAGGCAGGCCGTGCACTCCTTCACCATTGTCTCTATATCTCGATCTATGCCCGGCCACCACACCAAATCCCTGCAGCGCTGTTTTACCTTCACGATACCCAGGTGGCCCTCGTGCGCCATAGACAATACGCGGGCCCTGAGGTCGATGGGAAATAACGTGCGGAGGCCCCGGGCCACGCAGACACCGTTCCAGCAGGTCAGCTCGTCCTTGACCCGATGAAAAGACGCCAGCTCCTCCAGGAACTTCTCAGGCCATCCCTCCCGGATGTAAGTGCGGAGCCGGGAGAGCGTGGGGTCCTCCTCCTCCGACGTGAGCCGAATGTCATCCAGGGAAACCACGGCCTGAAGCGGGCGTGGAGCATGAGTATGAGCTCTGACTCTGTTGCGTCCGGGCCCGCGCCGGGCACTGGGGTGGGGGTGGCGCGGGAGAGCAGGTCAGCCACCACATTCTCCCTGCCGGGAGTAAACACTGTGGTGAAGTCATACGGCAGGAGTCCCTCTGACCAGCGGTAGATCCTCAGCGGTTTGTGCCCAGACCCCAATGTACTGTAGCAAGCAGGGCTGTAAGAGCCTGATGGTCAGTACGCAACATAAAATGCCGCCTATAAACGTACATGTGCCACCGTTCGCATGCCCAGACGCAGGCCAGCGCCTCCCGCTCCCCCACTGAGTATTTCTGTTCGGCCGAGTTGAGGGACCGAGAGGTGGTCAGGCGGAACCCCACAAACTCGATGACTGGAACAGCGAAGGTGCACCGTGGAAACATTCAGGAGCGACTTGGAGGCCCCCGTATCCAGCTGCAGCGGGAGGCAGACCCCATCCAGCTCCACCGTGCAGCACTTTAGCGGTCAGGAGATGGCGCCCACTGAGTGGATGGTCGTCAGTGCGTGTGGCCCAGGCGTACGTGGAGGTGGGCTGTCGGCTGCAGGAACAGACCCGTGCAAAATGGTTCTGTCTGCCACAGCGTTGACACCTCTGTCCCTTGGCAGGGCAGTTTGGAGCTCGACTCTGGTGCGATGATGAGCCACAATTACCACAGGGCCGGCGTACTGCCGTACCCTGGCGTGCTGCAAAGTTCACATCAAAGTTGTCCTCAGGGAAAACCTCCCCGGGAGGCTCCATGGGTAGCGCCAACGTTTGAGTTAGTAGCATGGGTCTGTGGGGAAAAGAACCGGAGGAGGGAACTAGCTGGGATGCTAAGGCTGCTGCTGACTCAAGCTGGAAAGCTACCTCCACTGCTCTTGTTAAAGTGAGCTTGTCTGTCATCATTAGCAGCTTTTCTCTGAGCGTCGAGCTGTTAGTGTGCTCAGCCAGCTGATCCCGTATTAGTTCATCCTCCAGCGCCCCGAATTTACAGAGGCTGGCTAGTCCCCTCAGATCAGCCACGTAATGGTGGACGGACTCACCCGCCTGTTGCTGGCGTTGCCGAAAAACAATCCGCCGGAGCATAACATTTTGTGGGGCAGCAAAGTGTCCAGTGAGCAGTGTAACACAGTCCGCATATTTCGGAGCGAGTCCGAGAGTCCGAAAAATCCGCTGTCCCTCGCTGCCCAGTGAGTGTATCAGCAGGGCTTTCTTCCTGTCGTCGTTAGCTTCAGCTAGCCCCGCGGCTACTATGAACGTTTCGAAGGACTCAAGCCAGCGAACCCACGGAATCGGCGATTCGCCCGGCAGTGCGAGGAACGGAGAGAGAGGTGAGAGTAGAGAATCCATAATCCTCGTCGCCAATGTTTTATATAAGACTATGGACTACGACATTTAGGTTGACCGTTTATTGAACACGTTGTTGCATACGCTCCTATGACAACACCACACAACTGTATCCAGTTCACACATCCCAAAACTCCCGGTGCCATCTAAAAGGCACAGTCACACCTGATGTGACACATACATAACACTACCTGTAAGCCGCCGAGCAGTATGCTCTTCTTGTCAGCTGCTCCTGTGGAGAAACAGAAAAATAATAATGAAAACGTGGAGCTATATGTTTGAATGTTTACTTAATATTCTGGAAAAGGCACCAGAAGAAGAAAAAAAAAGGAACAAATTCCATCTTCCAAAATTGCTGAGCTTAACTGAATGCACTTTTTAATCACGAGCATTCTTTAGAAATAAATGACATGCTGATTTGTTAGTGATCACACACACACACACACACACACACACACACACACACACACACACACACACACACACACACACACACACACACACACACACACACACACACACACACACACACACACACACACACACACACACACACACACACACACACACACACACACACACACACACACACACACACACACACACACACACACACACACACACACACACACACACACACACACACACACACACACACACACACACACACACACACACACACACACACACACACACACACACACACACTGAAGTTAATTGGCAGCTTTGAGACCACTCGTAATGAATATCAATTATTGCTAAAGTGGAGCTGTGTAAATTAGCCGGTGCGGTTCTATTGTGGAAACACAGGCAGGGCTTTAACTGTGCGTTAATGGCAGGCCTAAGCCACCGAGACAATTCTGTCCTTGAGCTTAAAATATTAATTGAAACTGGGTGAGGGCCCAAATGATTGGTTGGCAATATGTGCAATACATTGATGCTTTAGGAGTTTCGCTTCTGAATTAGACGTTTATCATTTGAAACAGCATGCTACATAAAAAAAAATTCAATATATAAATAAATATAGGTATTATATAATTAAAAATATAATATATTACAGTCTATTAACGTCAGGTAGATTATGAAACAGCCATGATTTTCTTTTTGAGGCAAGAACCTGAGCGACATGACTTTATCTGCTATATTAGTTTTACATTTGAAATTGCCTTGTTTATCAGTGTTTATTACATGGCTTAGTTGAATACTCGATTCTGATTGGTCAATTCAGAACACGTGACACGTTGTTAATACCGAACAGACAGACCGCTGTCAAGGACTTATTGACCGTTGTTAAGGACGCTCACATCTTCAGAAAGAAGTCCGGTCGATTGAACTGTATACAGTTGGGCCGAAAAGCAAACATGCAGTTTGCTTTTGGAACTGGGACAAGAAAAACTGCGGAGAAGTAACGGGCAGAAACCCTCCTTTTTACGCAGCGGTCCAGACATAGACATCAAACGGCGACACATATTCACTTGCCAGTTACTTTTTCATTAGGGCAGGGATATCTAGATACTTTCCAAGGTTTGACATCATGAATTGTGCTACTTTTAAAGCAAGGAGCGATGTTTTCAAATCTGTAATCAAAAAGCTCCTCAAAAACGCTATCGAAGCCTGCCGTTGCTACGTTAGTTCAAACAGTAACAACGGACTATTTTTCTTCGCGGATGCATGTCAATTTAAATCAATACATACAACTATTTTTTAAATCAATAAAATCATTTTCTAAATCCATAAAAGCATTTAAATTAATATTGGGAGTCATAACGTTACTTTGTTGAGAATGTGGCCATGTAATAAGCGGGATAATGTGCTGCGACGCGGTCATTATGGGGAAAAGAACACCTTCATGCCGATCTAGATCCCTCCGCTTCGCGTCGGGCTCCTGATCAGCCTGTCGGTGTTCTTTTCCCCATAATGACCGCGTCGCAGCACATTATCCCTTACATGTGGTCACGTTTTACTAAGAAGGTTTTCTGAGTAGTTCTGTTGTTTTTTTCCATAATAAATTCACATCACTTCTTTAATCTGTGTGACATTAAAACGCATCTAGTTGTCTGGGGAGTGCATCCATTCTCTTAATCTTACTAATTTTCCATGTAGCCAAAGCCTGATGTAGCTTATTCCTCTGTGTCATAGATCTCCATTATTGGAGAAAAAAAACACATTAATGAGCCTCACTTGTTCCTTCATCACAATGAACATGGTGATTGTTATTTAGAGTCAATTCCCAAAAAAAAAATGTAATTAGTTTTACCTTTTAAAAAGACATTACAAAAAAATTTAAACAATGGATTCTGAGCTAATCGTTGCAGAGAGAAGTACTGCGGGATGAACTAACACACTGTTGCTTTTGGCCTCTTTGTATGGTATTATTACGTATTTTCTCTTTTTTATCCACAAGTAAACAAGTCATACCTGGCCATTAGAGCATCCTTTCAGAAGTTACCTGGCAGCAAAACATTGGCAAGTTTCTGAAGGTCATCCTTACCGAGAGCAAACAAAAACCGAGAGCAAAAAAAAGGAAAAAGCTCCGGCGGACAAACATTACCGAATGGTCATGGCTTCAAACGGGCTGGTTCTATTGATTATTGGAGTCTCAATTTGTTCTGGCCTTTTAATTCAATGCAAGTATATTCTAATAGTAGTCAATATTATGTTTTGCTCAATAGGTAAATTTGTTTTGCTTTCAATCAAGTTGTGAGTTCAACCCATCTCATGTACATACATTAATTTGCCATTACACCTGGTACTGCTTGTTCCTTAGACTGTCTCACTCACTCTGCCTAATTTCCATCAACGCAGCCATTATAATTATCACCACCATCAATGATATATCGGCTGTGCACACTAATCCTAATTAGCAGTAGGAGGTGGGGCTAATCAGCCAGTCCAGTTATCTTAATTTACCAATGCCGCTGAGGAGGAAATGGAAAAGGAATGAAGGTAATTAAGTCAACAACACTTTAATCACAATATCTTGATGAGAGAATTGAGATAGATAGTTGCTAATTAAGCGTGATTTCAGGTGGAGGGAAAGCAGAACACATGATTTAAATATGAATTGTCTGTACATAAAAGGTGAAAACAAATCCAGCAATGATTGCCCCGTGAACAAATGACCTTTTTATGTTTATTAAAGAATCACGAATCTCAACTTATTTCCATTTTGTTCTCTCCTGTTTGCTCCATTTTAACAGCAGTTTGCACAACTTGCAAACATCATGCTGCGTGCGGTAGCAGCTGGTGAGGAATGACCAACATAAACAAAAATATTCTCCCTTTTCCTACACTATTTTTGCATAAATCTGGTGTACCAAGGGAGCCTGTTTGCATAAGCAGCTTTCCTTCACAGGGTATTAAAATACTAGAGAAAAAGAGTTCACCCTCTCCGAGAGCTCACGGGGGGAAAATTCAAACGTGTAGCGATCAATACATTAGCAGCATCTAAACACGTACACTTATTAATTATGCCCAAAGGAATCATCTTGCTTTGGGCATAGCGATTTTCCTAATGTGTTACTGCCCTTTTTGAAAATCGTGACTAATAGCTCTAAAGAGGGCCTATTATGCTCAGGTTCATAATTGTATATTGTGTTTCTACTGGGACATGTCTCCATGCTTTAATGTTCAAAAAGGTCTTTATTTTTCTCATACTGCCTGTGCTGCAGCACCTCTTTTCACCCTCTGTCTGAAACCAGAGCCCAGTCTGCTCTGATTGGTTAGCTGGCCGTTTCTGTTGTGATTCAACAGCTCAGAGATGTGTCGGAAATGTTCCGTCTCTTAGTCTATCATGTGCAATGTGTTTGGGAGCTACCGCATAGAAGTGCAAGTGTTACATAATGGTTGCGTTTCAGGCAGGGAATTGTAACCTTTGTAAACCATTCACTTGCATCAAAACATATGTAACACACTAAGGAAAGGGATAACCCCAAAAGGCACAATAGGGCCTCTTTGGCCGGCTCTGTTGTGATTGGTCAACAACTAAAAAATGTCCCACCCCTAAACTTGTCACCTACAATGTGTTGGAGGGCTAGCCAACATAAGTTACATTCAGTCAGACAACTCACGTGTTCCTTTAACATGTTTATTAGAAGCATCATATCATATCCCCACTACAGGTATGTTTACTCCACTGCATTTATTTGAGTTACTTTGCAGATTCTGATTAATTATGTGAAATATAAACAACCCTTAAATCAGACTTTAGTTACACCTGAGTAAAATTCAGGTAAGGTGATTGTCAAGTGCCAACAACCAGGAGAGATATTTGATAGTTGGTGCTTGAGAAGACTAAACATGTATCTGCAATTGACATGAATGGAAACGAGTAATAAAGTATATTCATTACTCGTTATTCTAATAGTTAATTAAAGACTGTATATTATGGCTATTTTGCACATCCCTTTCAAGATTTTAAAGGTTTATTGACATATCATATACACAACTACGGTGTAGTTATTCAATGAATGAAAAACTTGGGTCACAGGTTCCTCAACAGTGCATTACAAGACATCTATCAATATGTGTGTACCTCCACCATTAAACTGTCATATTCTGCACATTTCTTATTCTATCTACATAAGAGTATAATTAATGTGTATAATATCAGTTAAAATAAGTGCTTCAACATAGTTAACATTGCAGGAAAGCAATATATTAGACGTTAATTACTTTGTCAGGCTTAATATTTAATATGTAATGTTTAAATAAAGGTTAATCCGTTTTTCTGTTTTGCACCTCCTCCTATTAATATCTGTGTACATCCTGCACTAAACTGTTTTATTGTAGAGATAACTTATAGTATCTTCTTGATTTTTTATATTCTATATTTATACTTTCCCCCTATGAAAGTATGTATTCTTAATATTTTTTTAATCAAATATATAACACATAAAACAATAATTCAATAACGTGCTTTAACCACTAGGAGGTACACACGAGGTGCACACAGCCATAATAACTTTGTATTATGTACAACATCTGAAGATGTATAGTTTTATGCATGCTTTCACATCATTTTACAGCATATTGCTATACTATTTCAGACTCAGTATTTACATTCTTACATTCAAAGAAAATCAGTAATATCTTTGAAAACTACAGTCCTTTTCTCTTAGCTGTGCACCGTTATGGTGTAAATATAACCTATCTATGAATTAGATCAAATATAAAAGTCAGCCGAATTAGTGTAGATACTGCAAGGAGACGTATTGTGTGAAGAGAAATTGAAGATGTTGTTTAATTGTTGATATATTTATGATCCACGTCAAGTATTCAGTTTCGGCGCCATTTCTTCCAGTTTTTCCAAAGGTCTTCTCATCAGGGCGCTATAAATAAAGAACTACGGCAGATCTGTAATATGTAATGCAGCCGAACCGTGTGTTACAATGCCGTTATGTGATGACTTTCAAAGAGAAAAGCAAGAGCACTCGGAATTAGGTATTATTTTATACTTTTAAAATGTTTTCCGGATTTCATATAATATAAACACCAAATCCCAGCATGCATTGCAGCTAACACATCCAATCAACGAGCTTAAAACCATAGCTGAGGATCTTGGGTAATCGCTCGAAATGCCTACGTCTGTTTCCGGTTATATTTATTTTGAAATTCAGTTCCTGACGGACGCCAAAAAAGCCCGAGATTATGGAATTAAACCAATAAATAAAAGCAAGGATAATTGAGTGTTATTGGTGAGTAAATAAAAGTGTGTTATTTTGAAAAGAACAACAAATTAGAAGGAAAACAAGATTTAAAAAATACGGATTTCAGTATCCTGAGGCTCTGAGCCCCATTTATTTTCCTCACAGACGGCAACAAAAGTCCGAAATTATACGATTTAAAATAAAAGCAATAACTGTGGCTTGATATTGAGTAAGAACATGTTTTTATGAACCACACAGCTTCCGGTCTTCCACGACCCGACCGGAGAAAAAGACGTGCTGCAGCCTGCAGGCACGAAACACGTTACCAGTAGAAATACATTGCTTTTAAAATCGTCCTGTGCAACACGAAAAAAAGGGGCAAATCGTGATGGTGAACACGAATCAATAGATTAAAAATCGTGTTGGTGAACGCGAAATGCCGTGAGACTGGGTTGGAGCACAGGCTGAGATTGTATATATTTCCGCATTTTAACAGTGCAATTCAAAAGTATAAATATAGTATAAGAATATGGCAATTTGCCTTTATTAATAGCATACATTTAGAAAAATATATTAATTTTTTTGAAAAAATATTTTATTTTTTTGAAAAAATATTTTATTTTTTTTAATATTTTTTTGTTTGAAAAAAAATAAAAAAACGAATATCCGAATAATGAAATTGAAACCCGAATAGTTGGCCAACGAACGAATATTCGAATATTCGGGTACAGCCCTAATAGCAAGTGAACGCAGCAAGCAGCAGCGACGTAGCTGCAGCAATAGCAGCAGCAAGCAATGCATGGAGAGAGATCTGGCAGGTTAAATAGAGCGGCATATTAAGGAGACTCTGTTTGGTTGGTTGTAGAGTGGCAAGGGGGCGTTATGTATGAATGCAGCATAAGTGCTCGAGTTGACTGCCTGAACTAGCTCGCAGGCTTCGCCCCATTTCAGTCAGACAACTCACGTGTTCCTTTAACATGTTTATTAGAAGCATCATATAGTTGAGTTTGGCGACTAGGCTCGGGCATCATCACTCCATAGATATACATAGCACGATGAGTGATGATTAAATAACTAACCCCCAAAACTGCGTGGAGATTAGATACTATCCCCCAAAACTGCGTAGCCCGAGCCTGACGCTGGTGATGTGAGACTGATAAGTAGAGGGCCTGGCGAGCTGCCATGTGGCCATTCCCCCTAAGCACAGCGGCTTTAAGGGGAATATACTACCAAGTGAGACTGCTATGTGTAGGCCTGAGGAATAGCCCAGAGCCGATTCTTCCCTGAGCACAGCGGCTTTGAGAGGAATATACTACCTATATATGCTACCTAATGAAACTGCTATGTGAAGGCCCGGGAACAGCCCGAAAAGCCATCCCCCTTAAGCACCGCGGCTTTGAGGGGAATATACTACCTAGTGACTGCTATGTGAAGGCCCGGGAACAGCCCGAAAAGCCATCCCCCTTAAGCACCGCGGCTTTGAGGGGAATATACTACCTAGCGAGACTGCTATGTGTAGGCCTGGAAGTGACCAGTGCCGACCCCCCTCCCCAGCACCGCGGCTTTGAGGGGAATATACTACCTATCAAGACTGCCGTGTCTAGGTCTTTGAGGCAGCGACAATGAGCTTTCCCCCCCAAGCATGCAGCTATGAGGGGAATATACTATAATTAAATAAATATAATCTAACCCAGCAACCACCTGGTATGCAATGACAGGATTCTACAGATATACATCTTTGAACGTTACTCATCATCGAGTAGTGCAAGAGCTCATGGTTGTTTGTGCTGAAAGGATCTCATTCATGTGAGGCATGATATAGCGCTGGTGGGCAGAAGATGACCGACGGCCCAGGATACTCAGGGTTGAGGTAGGCGTATATAGAGCTGCGGTTGTAGCTGTGCAGATTCTTAAACAGTGGGAATAGCGATCTGGGGGGAAGGCCGCAGTTTAGGCAGAGATCACGCAGCTTGGAGGAGAACCCTCGTCGTTGGGTCTGCAGCCATCGAATACACATGGGTGCCGACGCATGTGTCAGAGGGCAATGATGCGAGAAGTTCAGCATGGAAGATAAAGGACAAAGAAAACAGTGTTAGTTTTAGCAATGATTATTCGGGGTTCCTTGACTCCCCAATCAGAAATGTCAGACATTGAAAGTTTCAAAAAAGTGTGTCTATTTGATCTCCAAAGTTAATTCAGTATGGGAGAGATTATGCTGAGGATTAAAAGGTGAGAGGTCTGTGTATATTCGCCACCTGAGAAACCAATAGAAAGCTGTAACAACTGCATCTGACGTTTATCAATGTATAGTGAAACCACTTTGCCTGAATTTATACATTAACCTTTGCACGGGTGCAAAGTTAAGAGGCAGTCTTTATCATTGCGTGGAGGACCTGTCTTCTTAAGGCCCTTGAGGAGCAAATTAATTAACTCTAGCGTGGCTTAATACTTAGCACTTGAAGATTGCAGGATTCGAAATGAAAATACAATTAATGCATGAAGAACTATTATATCTATTGCATAAGTACACAGAGGAGGGACAGAAGAAGATAAAGTACCAAGCTGAATTGTATGCTTTGAATCATGCTCTTGGTTGGAGGCAGAATATGGGAAATTCTTGAGGGCTTGACGTGTAGATCCAGAGTCGTTTGGTTGAACGAGGGCATGGCAAGCTGGTGGGGCAAACCACTCATTGTGAAATCCCCCGAACCAGCAGAAGGCGCAGCATCTGTAAGTAACTAGAGAGGATCTGAGGACACCGCGAGGTCATTATAAAAGAATGAACATAACCTTCTACTCATCGCAGAGGGGCTAAGACCAAAGATCTGAGCAATAGCCATCTCTAAGATTGCATTCATGCCGAATAGTCCGCGTCTTTACACCAGACGCAAGTGTATTACATCGTTTCATTTGCAGAAGGTTGGGTTTGCGTTCACCCAGGCAACCTCAAACAGACTATGAACTGTAAACTAAAGTCATTGTACGGAGATGCTTTTTCAACAATTGGCGGGACATTAAGCGGATAAAATGCAGATCCCAGCAATTCCTACAGTAGCCTGCATCATGGAGCCTTGGCAGGTTATTTTCATACTGCTGTTAATCTGGAGAGTGCATCAACAGACTCTGCGGCCAGCGCATAGGATTATAAATCAGACAACGTGCATTAACAACATTATAACACATAATGAGACGTTATGCAGTGAGGAGGTTTCACCGATGACAGGTGGCTCTGATGAAATTGTACCACTGCCTTTTCTCTGTACACAGGGGACCAGTGAGGTAAGCAGTCACCAGAATGAATGCATGACCCTAAAGGTTACTGGATGTTGCACACAGCATAGATAGCAAAACAAGCGATGACGCGCAAATAGTTGTTTCCCATGTTTTGATGCGGACTACGTCACACCAGCAATGAACCTCTCCAGAGTTTACTAGCGAGCGACCCGAGACCACCTCTTTTAGGCGGAGCAGAGGTATCGGACTGCTTCCACACCAATCCAACGAACCGCATCAAGGGGTTAACGCTACAGGGACCGATTCAATAGTACTAACAAAGCAGGTGTGAACGTGACCCAAGACTATGGTGCCTTAAGGTCATCACGTAATTGGAGGCAGTCACAATTTCTACAGGCTCGCACTACCTGTTAGCATCTGGCATCTGTTAGCATCTAGCTCTCCTGCTTACAAACTTTTAGCCATCCCTGCTTATACAAGTAGTAGTTTTAGTTGTCTGCGATCTGCCGAGGCCGGCTGTACTGAGGTGTTTTACCTCCGGAGACGGAGCGAAGAGACGGAGCGGCTCCACTTGTTGCTGCCTGCGATCTGTGATCTACGGAGGCCTGCTCCCACCTGTAGAATACGGCTGTACTGGAGAGTTTTTTTTTTTTTTTTTTTTTACCTCAGAGTCGTCGCGGAGAGACGGAGTGGATCCACGCTTCGGGCTTGGCCTGCTTCCACCGGGCGTGTGCTGCTGTACGGAGGAGGATTTTACCACCGCTGGGGCCTGCTTTCCACCTGTCCTGGTTCTGCTGTTGCAGAGCCTGCTTTCACCCCGGGGATACCACGGAGGGACCGGAGCGCTTCCACGCTGCTGTTTTCCCCTGTCCTTTGCTGCTGTGCTGATTTTGCTCCAGGAACATCGCGGATACTGTGTGCTGGTCTGGGGAAATGGCCCATATCGGGATTCTGCTGTGCCTGTTAACTGTTTTGGACTATGAGAAGATCTCTAGTCATTCTGAGAAGTCTACTGGATTCAGGTCTGTTCTGCCACCCGCAGTGGGCATCCCCTGCAAAGGTTCGGATGTGTTGCTCAAACAATTACCGGTTGCCTTGTCACAGACAATCTGCTCGACAAAATATGTGTGTCTATTTCGTTTTCCTGCAATGATGGTTCTTCAGGACTGCTTCTTAAGCTCAAATCACACTCTCGCAGACTTTTCCGGTGTTTCTAAATGAGATGACAATGTATATGTGTCGTAGAGAATCCAGCATAATGCTTCTGGTGTCAAAGAAACGTGGGCTACTATGGCAACCAAATGCACATTTGATTGTAAAACCTTAAAATATATATGCCACAGAAGGCATATGGGATGTCTGCTTTCCCTGCCATGTCATCTACAGCGCAAAGAAACGGGAAAAATCTTTAGTAGTTAATACTCTTAACAGAATAATTGTGAGGAACTAACGGCTCAATAAAGAAACGTTGCTAGAATAATTCCTCCTAGCACTAGGCTAGGGGCATGTTGTGTTTTTACACGTTTAAATAGCAGCACGTGTAATACTCCTGGCTCCTTCAGTGCAAACTTCAGTCTTGAGTGCAGGTTTCAACAGACATGGGTCCCTGGGAGCCAGCATAACTTGCTAAGAAACCTTGATTTAAGCCTGTGATAAGGTAATTTGACGAACATCTGTGATTAGGAAGAGCTTGGAAACTATTTGCAGCATGAAGCCTCCTGAGGCACACCCAGCGAGGGGCAGATATTGCAGGTAGAGCTTAATTCCTATAAGGAAAAACTCTTCTTTGGTAGGTGATTAAATGTACATGGCCGCTTGGCAGAGAATGATTCATGGTATTCATAGAAAAGACACTGTAGGAGATTGAAGTCTAAAATGATGGTCAAAAATGTATCTAGCTTCCCTTCATATTCACGTGATGGAAATTATTAATTTATTTCCGTTTTTAATTTCATTGATTTATAGTAGGCCTAGTATAAATACTTATATACAATCAACTTCGGTATAATTGCCTCAAATATGACTTACTGCAGGCCAAATATTTCCATAATAAAACATTGCTTATGCAGAAAAGTATTATATACCTGTCAGGAAGCAAGAACTCGTGGCTGGATCTGGGACTCCAATTCCCAGACTCCCCGGGAGTGTGACGTCAGCGGCACAACGTGGTTGAACGCGGAAGTAGACACATTTGTTTACATTGCGGGGAGAGGAAATCGAGTTTGTTCACGGGAATATATCGTGCAATTAAAGGCTTCAAGCGCTGATTTTACTTCGAGATGGTAGGACAGGATGGCAGGTACTTTGGGAATGCAGGAGTCAGCTTGCTCCTGCCTTTTTTTTGGTGTTTAAATACCCACCGACCGAGAGACAGTGCGACTCTTAGCTGACACACAAGAGAGGGGTTGTTACCAGAGCTGGCGTAGAACTCGGGACTTCCTCTGGCCCAAAGGATATTAAAAGTTACTCCAGATGAGGACGGAAGGGACACCTGAATGTGTGTCGTGCGGGAGCTGTGGCTCGTTCCAGCGGCGTCTGAACCATGCTCTGAGCTAGCCTGTGTTTCGGGAATGAGGCATTGCTTACGGCTTCTTGCGTATGATGATTCGGTTCCGGAGTCGGAGATTGCAATAGACATTTGCAAGGACAGCACCGGCAGGCAAGCAGCAGCAACATGAAACACAGCAGCACGAACATGAACGCAGCAATAGCAAATGAACGCAGCAATAGCAAGTGAACGCAGCAAGCAGCAGCGAGGTAGCTGCAGCAATAGCAGCAGCAAGCAATGCATGGAGAGAGATCTGGCAGGTTAAATAGAGCGGCATATTAAGGAGACTGTTTGGTTGGTTGTAGAGCGGCAAGGGGGCGTTATGTATGAATGCAGCATAAGTGCTCGAGTTGACTGCCTGAACTAGCTCGCAGGCTTCGCCCCATTAGTGATGTCCCTATGTTCTAGGAGAAAACAAAGGAGTTAAATTAAGGTGTTTCAGGCAGGCGGGAGTGGATGCAAGAGAAACTCCCTTTGGGATTTAAGCCTTTGCAGACCATTTACATGCACACAAACCTATGTAACACACTACAGGAGGGGAAGGGAAAACACCCAAAGGCAAACAAGGCCTCTTCAGTAGAGAAAAGGGTGAAGTCAGGGTACTTTTATAATCACATTTGGAAATCAATCAATGAGATGGTATATCCTTTATACAAGACTAACAGTGGTTGAAATGCATACTCACAGGGAAAGGTGTCTGCTATTAAGAGATTCATTTTCAAAGTAGAATTACACTTTTGACTCTGCACACAGTGCCTAATACAGCATGCAATTGCTTTAGTATAGCAGTGTGACAGGTACAAAGTGCTAAACCCTACAACCCGTCAGGGGTTTGGGGTAATGTGTGAGATGTTCCTCATTAGATTATATGTCAGTCCAAGATTCAGTTTAATTTATTAACGCAAACACTGCCAAAGTGGAAAACACTGCTCCTGTTGCTCCTCTTGTTATGCCTAAAGATCTCCTGCAAACTGTAACTGGACATCGTGTTCAATAATGTATGTTGTTTGTAAAGTTCAGACACAAATAAAAACCCAGATTTAAACTTCAACAACACCACCTACACTAAAGCACAACGCTTGCAGAAAGCATTGCTCACACACGGCTTAGCAGAAAGCTGCTCTCATCCCTGTCAACAGCATCTCCACAGATCGAATCAGGGCAGAGGATGAACCAACACAGTGGGTGTGTGCAGCTCTGTTTATGAGGCATGTGAAACATTAGCTTTTGAAATCAATAAAGCTCAGAAACTGCAGTGTGTCAATAAATAATTAGGGATGCACGATATTGGTTTTTTGAAACCGATACCGATAACTTCCTGCTTCTCAAGACAGATAATAAAAAGAAATGTACGCCACTAATTATTTTAACATGATTAACGCATGTGTATTTTTTTTGCCTTGGCCGCCCCGTAGTTTCAGAGCGCATCAAGTTTAAAATACCATCTACACGCTGATGCTGACAGCCCCGCTCCTGTCGCCCGCTTGTGGCAGACCACACTTCCACGCTCACCGGCAGGCACCGACTGGCCATCTGGAGGACCGGGAGGGTGTGTGTATGTGTGGCCCGAGCGAGTGAGACCTTACGTGCATTGTTGTTGTTAGCATCTGGTGCTAGCTAGCTGCGCTAACGGATATAAGGAGCTGTTTAAATTAAAACAGAGGAGCGACATTTCGCCACAACTGCGCCGAGCACTTGACTTAATGCAGGCAGCCAGACAGTGGGACATTGTACGAACAGTCAGCACACTCAGCACGGATAGTGCGCGACATGATTGCAGCGTCCAGGCAGCTCCGGTTAGAGCATATGCCTTGAGTTGCAAAACTGGCAAAGTTCTTGCCTTTTTCAAAAGCCTCGTCGATAGATAAAAGCCCCGGTGCCTTTGCAGCTGGCTTTGGATTTGCCGCTAGTTTAGCAGAGAAGGCGTCTTCGTACGCTTTTAACACACCATCGTAGCTATGGCGATGTTTCAGGTGACTGATCAGGTTCGAAGTATTGTAGCTCGTTGCCTTTTTCCCTCCTCGTGGAACTTCTGCATTACATTTGTTACAAATAGCAAGCGAACTTTCCAACTCTGAAACTTTGAAATAGTCCCATACCACCCACGACATGTTTGTTTACTGTCCTGGCTTCACGGCCGCACACCATTTACATCACAGCCAGACATGAGTTAGGGAGCGCTGGATTTGTGAAAAACTCCCCTCTTCCTAAACCACTAATACCACAGTACTGGCAAAACGGGAGGAGCTGAGTGAAAAACAAGCGCCCCTCATCCCAATCCACCCACACCGCAGTATTTTTCTTTTCTTACCCAAAAAATATTGTGTATATTATCGGGGCTATTAATACTTTTATCGGGTTTATCGGGATGACGTCCTAATTCCTAATATCGGGCCGATAATTATCGTGCATCCCTATAAATAATGGATTTCTGAATATGTGCTGGAGTCAAGACAGCCACATGCTTATTAAGAATCGAAAAAAGAGTATTACATATCGTTTTAATTGATTTTTGATAGAATGACTAAGCACACCTTTAGGATTACAAATGCAACAATAAAGGAAATAAAAACATGCCGAGGCTGGGGCTGCAAAGGCAGATGTCCCTGAAAGCTGAAGGCGTGGAAAAGAATTGGAGGGTGAGAGGGAGAAACAATGAGTAGCCAGAAGGTGGAAAATGAAAACAGGGAACATATCGAAGCAAACAAAGTATTCATAATTGAGTGTTCTTATTCACAGAATACAACACCTGAGGGTTATGTTTTGTGGAGCGATGATTCAAAGAAAGTCAGTGTGGAAAATTGAATAAACTCTATTTGCGTATTGAAAGGGTTATGCTGGGTAACATTTTGGTGATTCTTTCTACATTTTATTCTTATTGTTCAAGGTACTAACTAATTTAACTGCCAAAATCACTTCAGCCCCAAATCCAGCAGGCCGCATGAGCTTGTAATGAAACCCCGAGTTTAACATGTACGTTTCTGTGGAAAAAATTAACCCTTAAGAATATTGAAATGTGTTTTATAATCATAATCACAATTGTGTCTTAAACAGGCCGCAATGACTACTGTATGTAACACTCGCACTTCTATGGGGTAGCTCCCAAACACATTGTACATGATAGACTAAGGGGAGGGACATCTCTAAGCGGTAGACCAATCACAACAGAGCAGGTCAGCTAACCAATCAGAGCAAACTGGGCTCTGGTTTCAGACGGAGGGTGAAAAGAGGTGCTGCAGCACAGGCAGCAGGAGAGAAATAAGGAGCTTTTTGAACATTAGAGCATGGAGACATGTCACAGTCAAGGCATAAAATACCTATATGATCTGAAAATGAGCATAATGCCTCTAACTGTTACAATTTTGTAATTTAACCCAAACTACAATGATTCTCTAAACAAAGGACTTCTTATCTTTTATGTTCTTAACATCATCTGTGTAGGAATGCTATTTTAGTGACCACAGCGTTGTCACACCAAAAAAACAATATAATAATAATAATAAATGTTCAACAGTGATCTGGTTTTTAAAAGAAGAACTTAATCATTGAATCTGTAAAAACTATATTGGAGTCTTACACTCCCATTTTAATATGTCTGTCCGATTAACTGTCATCTACCCCTCATCAATCAGACAATGGTTCTTTTAGTGAGCTGTGCAGAAGAGAGGATCATGACACCAAAATATCTCAAAGTAAAGGAAGTAACATCCTGGCCCGTTCTCAGCTTCTTACTCGGGTCAGGAAGCACTGCAACAGTGTCAGTTCAACAGCATAAATCTGAGAACATACTGTACATTCATTCAAACTAATTACATGTTACCGGTAATGTGTTGGATATGTTGCCCTAACACTGTACAGTATATGCACTCAAGAGTATGAGAGTTCAACTGTGAGGTCCTGGAAAAACCACTCGTCATTTTGAAATCACATCAGAATCCAATTCCCGCCACCTCATGACTGAACAGGTATTTCCCATAAATGTGATTCATATAGGTTATCGTCGTGCCGTCAAATGACAGGCTTGCAGCGGAATCAATCACAGCCAACCCCGGCACAGACTGTCATCATGAGGCGGGAGAGTATGAAATAAAACATTCCGGCATAGCTCAGGTCCCTCACCTTCGTGGTTCCCTCCTGATGTAAATGCTGCTCCTTGTAATCACAGAGGTATGCCTGCTGTGTGGGGCCACAGCGCAGACTCCTCATTACTGTAATTGTGTGTTCCTCCGCTCGGTGCTCTCTGGGGAGCAGCAAGGCGATGTTGCTTATCTCGCTGACATTTCACAACGGCGTGCTCTCTGCAGGGCTGTGTGAGTGAGTATAAGGAGTGATAGGAGAGGTGACAATGGCAGAGCAAGGCTTTCTACTGGCCTAGAGATAGTCATTATCAGAACATTTGATTTTCTAGATATAGATGTGTTTTTCGTTATTGCTATGTGTGATTAATAAACTGATAGGAACTAACTTTGTCAATGTAGTTTTACCGCTACTCTGAGAGCATTTATCCAATCAGATTGCATTTGCTCTAACCGATAAGTCTCTAATAAAAAGATAGGGCATGCGTGTATTACAACTCTTTCTCCCCCATTCCGATCCTATAAAACTTGATTTACAGGATTAAACATGTGGTTTTAAACCTGTGGTGTCAGGTTAAATAAAAGGTAAAGGTTTTGCTTTAAATAAAAATGCTCTTGTTTTTTAAGTCACACACAAAAGATTAAATAAATCAACATTGACTTTACTGTAGGTTATACACGGACACGAACAGATTACAGGAACGTTTAAACCCAAGAATATATGATAGGGGCCCTTTAAAAACCTACATGCGTTATGTAAAAAACTAGAGGAACATTGTTTTACCTTAAAGCATAAGACAATACTAGGTTGCTCTTCATGGTCACCGTCTTGTCTCATTCAATAACTTTTCCATAAAACTAACAAATCTAACTTTATATAACCTCAGTGACTTATTGCCCAATGAGTCAAGAGTAACTTTATTATAAAAATATGCATTTCTGTCGCAGAGAAACAGTATTTTGACAAAATCAAAAGGGACGTTTTTGGGGATGGGTACGATCGTCATGAGGGCTGACTCACGTCTCCTGCAGGGTTGGAAGTGATGTCCAAGCTCTCCCAACCTCACATTTCTCCCTCTAAATACGTCTGGCACTGGCATGGATGCAGCATTCAGATTTTATTACATCTGACAGGCAGAGGTTTACATAAAGATAGGGCTGAGATTTACACCAGTAGCTTCTCTCAAATACTGGCCATTAATCACAGCACTACACAGGCAGAGCTTCCACCAGCAGAAGCACCGAGATATTTTCTTACAAAGGAAAAATAAAGCAGGATGAATTAATGGCACTTGTTCCAAGCACTGTTTAGTTCCCCTTATTTTGCCTTTGTGTCATGGATACAACTCTCAGTGTATTCAGACAAAACCAGGCTGCAATATCAATACACTCAGGAAACTAGAATTAGTTTAACACAAACTTTAAACTAACCTCTAACCGATAAACATTGAGTAAAATGTGTCCAATTGGGGATTCACAAACTAACTTGAGCTTGTTGTTTTACCTACAGAGACCATATTAGAACCAAAGTGGGATCGATTTGATTGTTTCTACTTTACTCTTTCCCTTAAGAACAGCTGGATGTGCTACATACGTCATTTGTCATCGACAGCCAACGCAATTTAAGTTCTCTTGTGATTACTGAATACTTCCCGTTGTAAAATGTATGAGCCATTGATTTGTAAGTGGCCGATTTCTATACTTCTTATTTCTTTAAATGACAACAAAATAACAGGTTTTGAAAACTTGATGGTTGAATGTAAGCTCAGAAATATTTCTTTCTCTGTTGATTTTTCTATAAAATTGTACTCAATAAATACCACGTTGTGTATGGCTTCACGATTTATAGTTGGGCTGCTGGCAACAAAAACAACGTATTCATAAATAATAATACACATGAAGGATGATGGTGACGCTGCTGGCCAGCAGGTAAACACTTTTCCGTCCCTGCAAGGACTTAGTGTCTTTTTGGCTTGTATGTGTGAATGTGGCCGTCATTACTCTACGTAATTACCGAGATGACAGGTCCAAGGTCCTTATGCAGCATGAGTAATGTTTTCTGGATAATGCAGCCAACATTGCCCATAAGCCCCAGAGAACTCATTCCTGCCTCCTCACCTTTAAACAGTTCCCGTTATGTCCATTACCCTTTTCTCTTCCCGGAGACACGGCACAAGGGTCTTTGTTTGCATAGCAGGTAATTCCCAGAGAGGCTGCAAAGGATTTCACTTAACAGATACTGCCAGATCAATGAGTAGCCTACTGTTCAGCTCTCAGCAGAAGGAAAGAGTGGATCAGTCTAGTAATGAACCAAGAGTCTTTCAGCTAATTGTTCATGTTTTATGGCAGACAACTTTACGGTTTTGGTTCAGTTTCACCATTCTCATCAGCAACTTTTCCAGCAACTGCATTAAGCAAAAAAACTCTAATAAACGCACTGTACTCTGGCTGCTTAGACCCACTCAAAATGCAAGGACGGGTAGAATCTTGTGAACGCATTGGAGCATTTAGCAGGTAAAGAGATAGATAATCCCCTCAGGAGTTGGTGGTAACTGACTCCACTAGAACGCTGCGTTTCTTTGTATTGTCTAGATGTGCAACTGTTTGCTAAAACCAAAACTACTCTATCATGCATTGTATGTCAAGCAACAGCAATATCTAGTAAACATGTGTTGTAGTCATCTATGAAGGACTGAGTAAGTCATAACAAATGTTTGGAAATATGGCAAAAGCCAACCGTATACTTCAAAAAAATAACAGGACCAGCGAATACAATTATCCAGAAGCTGCTGCTCGAAGTTTCTCCAAAAAGAAAAAGATGCAAGCTGAGGCGACAGCAAGCAGAAAAGCACTAATTTAAAGTAGTATTTAGTAACTCCTAAATGTACAGTATGTCTGTTAAGCTCTTGCCGAATTAGGTAAAACAATGGAAATTGAGCCTATCCCACTGATGGAAGCCCTTGTATTTTTATGAACTGGGTCTCTGACAACATTCTCAAGAAAATGATTCACTCTTTGGACCTCTGGGAAGTGAGATCTCTCGTTGCAATTACCTCTTAACGCAGAGAAAACTAAACGGAGCTCTTCTAGATTATAATTTAAACACCTGCTGTAAATCCTGTTTTTGCTCCCATTCAAAAACTTAACTTAACTTAAAACTTAACTTCTCTTTTTGCTGCAGTAATGAAAAAGTGTACTTTAGGGAGAACAGTGACATCACTGTAACCATAGGCGGCGCGTGAGGCTCAGGTTTGGGAAGGGTAAATCAATTTTTTTTTACCTGACGCTGCCCGCCTCCGGCATCTATAGAAAAGAGATCAACTCAGTGAAAGCACCGCCTGCTGAAAAATCAGAGCTCAGTGTGCGGAGTTTAAATCTATCAAGTCATATTACAGGATAAAGGAAATACAGTTTAAACTGCTGTATGCAGAGAAGACGCCAACGTCTCGCACTTATCATTCATATCACATTCAATCAGATCATCGATCATATAATATCATAGCCTATATTATCTCCTTATCCGAGTCAGCTGAGCCGTATCTGGCCGTGCAACACTCACAGTGTCACATACTGTATGCAGAAGTATTATTTTAAGCATCACATTAGGTTGACGAAACACTCGAGACAAATGTAATTAAAGTCAGATCCACTCGTGTCTTAGATGGGGCAGTGATATCATAAAACTGTTACGCTTTCAAACACTCGGTAGTTTATTTATTTGTTAACCAGTTGTTCTGTATTCACCTTGCAGGTGGCTTGTATTCTGGATTATTATGTTTAAGTCATGGATGACTAATATTAGACAAATATGAACTTTAAAGTTCATATTTGTCTAATATTAGTTTACTTTTCATTAATGAAGTATGACGCTGCGCTGTCAGTACACTTGTCCCTGTTTGTGATTGGTCAAATGTTGCTAACCTCACCCCTTTCACGTGAACGCGCTCTCAGCTGGTGAGAGAAGCCCTGGCTTGATTTACCGAGTTGATATTAACCAGCGTCGAGATCTCGTTTGTTAGGGTTAGTTTAGATAACTCAAACATATCCAGGGTTTGAACTGGCTTCGTAGTACAGGGCACAGGTGGCTGCATAGCAGTGCTAATGTCAAAGACACAAACATTATATTTTTATTTTACCAGGATGCAGTGACACAAATATTTGGGAAGGCTTAGCCTTCCCTAGCCTACAGCACCCGCCGCCCCTGACTGTAACCATAAATCACACCAATCAGAGTGATCACAGAGCTACAAACTTGAATCTTTTACATCCAGAGGGCAGGAATCTCAGCGTAATATAAAGTTAATATTTAGCATGTATAGGCCTCTTTCCCAATTATGTATACATCTCACAAATGCTCATTTGACTGCACTTAGTTGCCTGGTCATTTGAATGATAGTTAAATATTATACGTGTTGATCTTGCCACAATCAAAAGCAATGTCTTAGTGAATTAATCTAAGACATACTGTAATCGCACAGTTTAACACACATGATTATTACTGACACAACACTAGGCGACCCTGTGATCCACCGCTCTAAATTCTACTGCCTTGTTACAGCATGTATGTGGATTCTTTTACAAATATAGACCATAAGGATGCGTCATGCTCCGCCCCAGCACATAACCCCGGGCTGCTAATGTTTGTGCTATTTACTGTAAAGGCTCCCACTGCATGGGACCAAACGTTTCATAACCAATTTCATTTTACCAATCGCTGTTTATGTTCTAAATTGTGATAAACATGATTACTGAGGAAGATAAATGAGAACTCAACCTAATTTCAAACAGTCATTCCGTTTTCTGTAGCAGCCTGAAAAACAGGCTTTTCCTTTTAATATAACACACTAGAGTTCAAACCAAGGCTACTCTACTACAGAGAGAGCCTTTGCAGGAAAAATCCATACTGGAACGGACAATTTTTTCTTAGCGAAAGAATCAATAAAATAATGTATAATTCAGTATTGGGAGTCAAGTCGTTGGTTTATTTAGTAAGTAGACGTGTAATAAGATTTGTGTAGGGAACCTGAACATCCCGTACACTCAGGGCGGCTGTGGCTCAGTGGGGTAGTGCATCTTTGAGCACTTGGAAAAGTGCTATAAAAATCAAAATTATTATTATTACATATCTATTCAAACAGCTAGCAGATAGTTGAAAGCTGAATAGAAACATTTAAGACACACATGTGTTGAGTGTGTTGATAGAATGTGGAGCTATACAGCAAAACACATGTATGGCTGTCTGTATGCCAGTGTCTGTATATTTTGTTGGGAGGAAAACAATTACTATATGAAGACAGAAAGCAGTATAGCTGAGTCAAGGGCTCAGACTTCACCATCATCACAATCTGCAGATTAAAGTTGTTCCCACTCATGGATTCAGATCTCAGCTATTAAGATATTGAATTGCTGCTGCTCATGTCTCACAGATGGCCAATAGTGATCCTCTAAACCTCTCCACAAACTGTCACACGCAAATTGAAACCGGCCTCTCTCTCTCACGCTCTCCGAGCATCAGGGCTGCTTCTCAGGAGGACGGCGGAGAAGAAGACTCGACTAAAGCCTCATATCCACTAATTTTCCAGCTGAAGATGAGAAGATGAAGGGATTTGTTAAACTCATATAAAAAAAATTGAACGTGTGATAATGTCCTCACCTTGTCTTGCCCGGCAAACAGGAATGAAATGAAAGTGGAGGATTTTTGATAACGCCTCAGCCATGGAGCTGATACCTGAAGGATAATGGATTCCATCTTACTGTGAACCACAGTGGCAAAAGCTATCAAAGAACAAATCCGCGGCTCAAGGGAAAACAAATCTTCCTGAAAACCTTCTGACCTGTGTTTGAGAGAGCATAGTTGGCTGCTAGCCGTTCATTACATATCCAGATTAAAGCAGCTTTACGATTGGCGGAGGAAGGAAACGATCAAGCTGGTCTAGTGCTTCTTTGGCAATAAAGCCATTACATGAAATGGGATCTCTGGCAGCACCACAGAATACCAAACAAGTTCCCTTTCTATAACGGCTCAGAGGGACTCTATTCCTCAGATTTATAACACCACAAAAAAGACTGCGAGGGGTGCTTCACTGAAGGGGGAGCAGTTCAACACAAAGAAATAAATGAGGAAATTATAGAAGACAATTCTGCTCCAAAAATGTTGTTTTATTACTTTTTTTTAAGTAACATTTTAAAGTACGATTATTGTAGACACCAATCTGTGGAACAAGGTGTTCTGGATGTTTGAAAAGATTGCACTGCAGCATTTCTACTGGTTTAAAATGTATTATTAAGCACAGTCTGATTTATTTCACCTCTCATATGTTAAATTATCAGCACTGCAAATCATAATGGAATTATTTGTATTGCTCAGAAGGAAAAAGAGATTAAATATAAGGATTAAGTTGCCATGATAAAACAAAAAGCAGAACAAAATGGAACACAGGAGAATGGGACTTAAGTTAAAGATAAACACAAATCATATCAACAAAGGCACAGCTATGCTTTACAGTAATCCTTTTCCTTGTTATGTCCCATGAGTAAATGTATGCATTGTAACCCTGATTGAGATAAGAGAGATTTTTGTGAAAATGGGAGTGAGTGAGTGAGTGAGTGAGTGAGTGAGTGAGTGAGTGAGTGAGTGAGTGAGTGAGTGAGTGAGTGAGTGAGTGTCCTTTCTATGCACAAGCTATGCACTGATCAGATTTTAAGGGAACAAAAATGTTAACACCTTTGAACACTAAGACATCTGCATAATAATGTAGCAAACTGGCAAGGACGGGGGTCCTAATTGGTGGAACTGCCGGGGGGGCGGTCCTGCTTGCACATACAAATGACCAAGAATATTTGTTTGGAATGTACAACCCAGAAACATACATGTTACCATTTCATTCCTCCTCAAATGTGTATTTATATGAATGAAATATTCCTTCTCTGTTGCAATTGAATTCCATGCACACACCTGACAGTGAAATGTGGATAATTATATATGCTGCTGATGTGATGTTTGTTTGGCATGGTTTCAGAAAATGTGATTTAAAAGATTGTTCCAAGTCTTCAATGTGCATGGACAACTGGCATAGGCGCATGGATATCGAAAATTACGACCATAATGGCCATGTCTTAGCTTTAAATGCTTCAACAACAGGAACCTAGAAGACACTGACGTAACACAATCTTTGCATGTACTCTTGTAATCTGAAAATCAAAGAAAGTATTATTATATTTTATGGCAACCACCATAACATAGCCTATATGCGCCTATATGTGTTAGTCATTAACTGATGTAAATCAAGCAGTACTTAAGATTACAATGTGCACAAACTTGAAACTTGGTAAAAATAAAAAAATTAATGCTGATTACTTACCACCAGTAAGAAGAGGTTGCCCTGCTGCCAGCAATGTCAATGTGTTTGTTCCCAGGACACCTGTGATTAACAGACATGGTTAGGTTAATCTGCAGTAGCATGCCAACTCCAAGTGCAATATAATTTGGGCTAGAACCTATTATTTTAAGTGCTAGGCTAAATTAGGGTAATCCTATGCCGAATGTGAATTATGTTCAAGATTTTTTTTTAAATGTTGAAGTTAAATGCATCAATCTGGTGCACTTTGAGAGCAAAATTAGGAACTAAATCTGTGTGTGGATACATTTCTGAACAATACCCATGTGAAACAGTACTGTAAAACAGATGTACTTTTTCTTTATGTACCTTACCAAGTTGTTTGTTGTTCTTTCCTGGCTGCTAGTTCAGTGAATTGTGGTCGCACTACACCCCTGCATTCCAGTAGTTATTGCTCCACTATTCCTTACATAAATCTAGTGTTGTATTATTATTTCTAATTTATATGATGTGCTGGCACTATGACATCTTTTGTTTTGGATCAAAAATGGAAATATTGTGTTTTGGAGTGCACGGCAGCAAGGTGCCGTGCACGGGATAAGCCAAGAAGCTAGCTAGCTAGCCATGAAACATATCAACATCAATTAACATCAATTAAGCTGACTTCACTGGTCAATATTCACGGTAGGTGTATGATATTACCTCATACCAACAATGTTTCATATTTATAGACCTTGTCAATACATTAATTAATCTAGATAGGACTACTTACCACATGCATGGCTATCGTCGTCTCCCTCGTGTGTGCTACGGTCTTCCTCCATGGTGTGCCTCGCGATAGATTACGACGGCATACGTCTCAAACTAGCAGGTGCCATTAAACCAATCCATTCCATTCACGTCAGGTCAAACTAAGTGAATCTTGCCAATTTAAAAGCCATGCTTTTTAGCTGGTATAATTAAATCCAATTAATTTCCCCCCCTTGCATCAACGTAAACAAATCATGTTAATTTAAAATCACATAGACATGTTGGTTCTATTAGATGTAGGTATGTTCCGTTCAAAACATATATATTTTTTATCAAACAAACTCAAAATAGATAGACTGGAGTAACTCAGACCTATAATCATTTTATTTTTGTAAAGTCCGTGGTCCATTAGTCTCAATAATTACAGACACCCAGTGGCGAGCCGTCAGGATCCTATAGGCCCTCTCTGAGGGCCTAAGATATTCTACAAAAATTGTCATATTTTTCATTAGTTTTACCAAAACAGCGTAAACTCGCCTTCAAAATAAAAGCATGCCAAATTACACTTAAAGAGCAACTTGCAGGTTAGAGACACCAGAGAATAAATGTGTAGGGAAATGATGTATACAATAGATTAAAAAAAATATATACATAAATATACACTATAGTGACATCTGGTGTCGTTTTTGTAAGACATTTTTACTTAAGCATAAAAAAAGACCACCCGCGTGTGACGTCACATGGGGAGAGCTGCCAGTCTAACTTATGAATAATAGAAGACAGGCCATTTGTCCGTACCCTATAACATACATGTGGCAGGAGAGCTATAAACGGGACTGTTCACATTGATAACTGTGAGTAACCGAGTGCTGTGAATCAATAGATTCCTGTTGTACAACAGTGGCATCGATCTTCCTTCAATACAGCAGCAGGAGAGTCTTTCGAGGGAGTCAACAGGAGAGCTCATTAATCTGTTAGGTAAACAGTGATTCGTCTTTTTGTATCCTCCAACGATGGAAAAACACAGAGATGATGGCCTTAGGCCACCCATAAATAGACTTCTTAGAACATTAAGGCTCCAACAGCCAAATGCTCATACTACAACACAACAATAGCTTGGCACTAAGGAAGGTCAGGTAAACCTAAAGTATTAAAAAAGAAGTATTCTCACAAGTGAAGGTTACATTTCGATGCATGAAATCACTACATTATAGTTTTTTCTTCTTTAATATAAAAACAGGATTTAACTGATTTGTAAACGAGGCTATAGTTGATAAGTGAAGACAAAGAGATGTGGAAATAGAAGAAAACCGCAGTGTGCACTTTGTTATGATTGTTGATGACATTGCTGTATATAAAAAGATCTGTTCGATTGGGCACCAGGTGCAAACGCACTACAACGGCCAAAAAACATTTCCTTTGTGAGAGACACGCTGCACTTTCAACGTTATAATCCCCGAACGTCAACAAGCTGCCAGTCCCAGCTGGGTGCATCACTTTTAGTGTTCTCGTTTCCATTGTGTGCCATTTTTTTTTTTATTCACAGTGTTTTGTATTTGCGGATTTTTTTTTTTTCCGCAGCTCTTTCTGTAAAGACTGTGCACGTTTCTTCAGGTTGGGGAATTTATTCTCATGTTTGGGTACATTTTTGTATAATATTTGCATGGTTTTTGAACATGCAGCGCGGTTTTCCTGATGGAAACGTTTAGGGCCATTTGCATCTGTAAACCAACTAATGTGAGTAATGTTTAAATGTCAGAGCATGGTTAGGGGGCAATGTCCTCCAACAGCTTTCAAAAGGGAAATGTATTGACAGCAGCATCTTTGAGACTGTGAGACATGTGTTTGTTTATTTTATCACTGCACACTTTAAAGAATAATATAAATAACCAGCTTTGATTAAATGTATGATTAAATTAAATGTATTATTTCTCTAAGAGTTACAGGCAATTATGATACTTTAAATAAAAGGAACAAGTGTTAGCAATTCTTGGCCGGGTGTCATAAAATATTTCTATTTCATAGGATAATGTTACATAACAAAGCTTGACTGGAGGCTCCACTTTACAGAACAAAGTGTATAAGTGTGTAAAGAGTCCCGAAGGTGAAAGTTGAATAATGCCTGATCAAGAGGAACTGTACACTGAAAGTTGTTAGGATTACTCGAAATACATTATCCCCTTAAATTAAAGACGTGTCAATAGAGGAGCAACAGCGTATCTGCTGCAACATTAACAAAAGCTTTTATTTAAGCAAAAAGGTTTGAGTTTGATTAATTAAATCCAAATTGTGCTTCTTCTTGTTTGGTTCACCCAATAAGTGCAACATAATAAGTGTGATACGTGTAAAGATACGTGTTGGTAGTTACAAACTCCTCCATTGGCATCCTTTTTTTTATAAATGTAAATTAATATAAATCTTCTGATATTTGGCTATCATTACTCTGTTGTGTTGACCAGAGATTACATATATCAAAGTCTTAACATCTTTAGCTGTTGTGTCAAAAGGTGGTTCTCTTAATAATTTACTATTGATAAAACGACTTCAGCATATAAAAAGGTAAACAAGTAATATATCCTAACCTTGAACTAAGGAGAGAGTACATGGCTATGGTGCTGTACAATGTCTGTCACATTCACACAAGAACAGGAGAGCATGTTTGGACATTCAGTAAAAGGTGATGGAGCGGAAACCCAGTGTGCAGTAAGGTCATGTTAGTGTCTGCACCCTGCTGGGCCTCCAGGACACCGAAGACCAGAGGTTGGACCTCTGACTGTGCTGGTAGCCATCAGGGTGCAGACAGACACACTATTATTTATTTTCTGATGTGACAAACCAGCAGCCAGGAAACATTTCAAATATCCGCTGTAGCCTGCTGCTGCATGTTGTATGAAACATCATGTCATAATTTCACATCCCTCTACTGAAAGTCTGACATAATAATAATCAAATTATACGCATGACAGTCGATCACTTAAAACTGTTCACACAGGAGCCCCCAAGCACTACAACATCCTGCCACCAGCTGTCATATGCCTTGCTCAGAGACACTACAATCTGATGGCAAATTCTCCATCACATTTCCCTGCTCTGGTTCCTCCAAAGAAAGGATTCAAACCAGAAGCACTCAAAAAAAGCTTATCCCTTCAACCACCAGATAGCCTCTTTAATTTGATATGGTGATACCTCACATGTAGGAAGAAGAATATAAAGAAGAATGCTCTGTGATGTATTTATAAGATCATTTGCAATGATCCGAGTTTTGGACACACTGCTGCCATAGAGAACTACTGCAGTACAATACAGCAAAGAAAAAAGACAAATTGGTGCTTTAATCAGCATTGTCTCTGCATGTTAAAGCAATTCAAATCAAAGCATGTTCCTATATTTAATACATTATGTGTGGATTGTTAATTGGAAGTGGAGATTAAGCATTTCCTGGCACAGGCTGATCACACATCAAACGGTTAATTAGGTTGCTGTAGTTAAAGTAGTGTTATTAGTTATTACCCAAAGTCATAAATAACATTCCTTTGCAAGCAATTTGCATAATTGTTTTGATAAAAGTAATGTTGACGCAGTTTTCTCTTATCTCCTTTGTCAGGTGCACATGCTCACCCAAAGTACGTATGAGATGTATTGATTATATATTTCAATAAAAAATCAACATTTGTCCAGTTGTGCGATTGCTTTCGACCACGCGGAACATCGCGAGATTGATCTCACAGGGCAAACACAATTATGACTAAATGATTCCTTTAGAAAGTTATTTTCTCTTACCTTTTTCAGAGAATTATGAGAGGAGCTCGTTCTGGACGCGCTTCCTTGATGGTGCTCTGGATGATAAACGCCACAAATGATACGGAAGGCGTTTTAATTTAGAAAAAGCTGAAGGGAGGGAATGTCTAATTGTCGCATTGGTGGAATAGCGTTTTTTATTTAGGTTGTTGGTTTATTTAAAAGCGGATGTGTCCCTGTTCAGCAGCCTGCTGGAGGCAGCACAGAGGAGATGTGAGTTCAGGCAGATCCTCCGCACATATCTGCCCGCATCTGAAGCTCTAAGCTCTCCTTCCCTTTCTTTTAAATCGAACATGCTGACAGTGTCATGTGACCATTCCCCACCGTCCAATGCGCTTCCTACAACTCCTCCATCCACCCCAAATAATGCTGCTGCTTTACTATGCTGCTTTTAACCGCTGGAGAAAAAAAAAACACCGTGCGTAAAACTGGCTACTGTGAATGCAATGCAAGCAATACGTTTGGAATACATGTGATAAATGAACTACAAAAGGTGGTATGAAGTGTAGTTTCGATCCACCTGCTGCAAAGATATACTGTAGGGGGCAGTGTTTCACCTATGTTACTGGGGCAATACAATCTAATGGTCAGAATGATCAGGTATTATTAAAACCAACAATAGCTTGGTAGTTGTTTGGTATATTCATTGTGTTGAACGTTTTGGACTGTTCTAATATATTCTTTACACCTTTTATTGTATACTGAATCTATACATAAATATATTTTGTTCATATATTTAATGTAGGCCATATAGTTTCCACTCCTGTCTAATCTGGCCTGCCTGTCAATTCATTTCACACAGCAGTGGAAACTCTGAGAGCTAATTATATTATAGATTATATTTCATAATCTCCACATGGAGCTAAGCCATGTGTGTGTTGACTGTGGCACTGGGGGATGTATGGTCCATGTATCTTTATGGTTTGGTAGTTTGTATTGGCTTGCGTCCAATGTGATAAGAGATGAGGGAATGATTTGTGTTTTTACTTTTGCCGACATAGAGGGAAGTGTGTCACTGCGGGGTGATAGTGAGCTGTGACCTTTCTCATGCCAGAGTTTTTATCGTGTTACAAAGTTTAAGTTATCTGCTCTGCTAACGGATGATCGGTTGATCTGCCGCAGTAGCTGCGCACTTCCAATCCCAGCAAACCAGAGTTTGTACAGAGTTGGTTAACTAGTGGTTTTTTAAATGTTTTTAGGTGTGACGGACAGGGGCGGTTCTAGGGGGGGCCAGTGCCCCCCTAACACTGACCTATGACCCCCCTGTGGCCCCCCTAACAATGAAAAGTGTTTTTTTTTTTTAAATGTATATTTTCTGGTACTCGGTTTGCCAAAAACCGCAGGATTTTGTTGCTGTAATGTGAGATTGTGCAGACACCCTTATGTAAAGTAGAGATGTAACTGTTCATTGCCTTTATTTTTATATAAATATGGTGTTAGTGCAAACATTGCACTATAACTTAAGCTGAAGCTAACAGTAATAACTATAAGATCTATCTGAAATAAATAAGTGTACTGAAACAAATACCAATAACTGTATTGCATTGTTTTCTTATGCGCAATTACTTCATACTGTCTTGTTCTCTTTTTCCTCCTGCATTTATTGTGCCCCCCTCAGAAGATAACTGGCCCCCCAGTGGCCCCCCCAGTCAAATTGGTATAGAACCGCCACTGGTGACGGAGCTGGGGATACTTTTTTAGAGATGTGTCTGTTGTCTGTGTTGTTTAAGAATGTGTGTCATAATGGATCACGTGTCTTATATCTGCAAATCAAATCTACGTAGGGGTACCAATATATTACTTAACCTGAAACTGATCAACCCTCCAGCTGATGGTCAGCATGAGGCTAGGGTGCAAGTTGTTTACTTGTTTCTGCCGCTTCAGATGAATTCAAATCAAAATACCAAAACTTGCAGCAATCATGGAATAAACATTGATGGGCTGGGACTACTAAATGAACCTGCTAATTGTAATAACCATCCCACATACCACAATATATAGACAACAGTCAACACTGGACCCTCTTCACATATGGTTGATAATGTTTCTGACATGTCTTACACATTGTAACTGTGAAGCCAAGTGCACATTTTAACACAATTGACAATACACGTGTTTATTAAAACAGCTGATCCAAACTGAAATCATATACATTCATTCAAGGTATTTTTCACACACTTGTTTTCCACACAGTACATCAAATCAAATCAAAATCAAGTTTTATTTATATAGCACATTTATAAACAATTTTTGGTCGAGCCAAAGTGCTGTACATATAATAAAAATAGCCTACAGTAGAGACACTATACAGCAAATACAACAGCACAGATTGTTCAGAATATCAGTATGAGAAAAACGACACCCTCTATCCTTAGACCCTCACATCGTACAAGGAAAACTTCCAGAGAAAAACCCACAGTTTAAGGGGAAAAAATGGGAGAAACCTCAGGGAGAGCAACAGAGGAGGGATCCCTCTCCCAGGACGGACAGACCTGCAATAGATGCCGTGTGTAAATCGAAGAGATAATACATTTTACAGCATATAGACCGAATGTTAGGAAATGCATGTGTCTGTAATAAGAAGATGAATCCACGAGGATGTCAGCTACAATCCTGTGGAAGCCATCAGGGAAGCAGCATGACGAGACCCCAAGGCAGGACCGCAGAGACAAGTTCAGCCATGACCCCGAAATCCACGACTTAATCCAGAACTCAGGATAGAGGAGCCAAGACACAGGACTAAAGCAAGAGGATCAGCCTCGACTCCGGATCCCGGCGTAGATATAGATACAAAACAAGAAAAAAGATTTGGCTGGGTTAATCGGAACAAGAGAATACACAGACACAGACAGAGAGGGAAAAGGTCATTGGATAAAAGTTATTCTTGATAACCCTCTAGAAAGATCTCATGAACTTCCCCACTCAATTTATCAAGACCGAGCAGTTATATTAGATATAGGATAAGAAACAGAGATAGGGAGCACAACAACCTATCTCTTCGTCAGATGCACTCCCCCGCTTATCTAAGCGACTCTGTACCCCGTTACACTCTACAAGGCCACATCTGCTGCATGTAACCTGCCTGACTCCCATACACCATCTCTTTCTGATGCCTCATCCATCTTTCCTGACATGACCATCAGCGATCCATGCTAAGCTGTATTTTGCCTCCGGCACTACTGATGTCAAGGATTTGATGTCTACAGCTGCGTGAAACAGCGTGAATTCAGTCGGTGCAATTATGGATCCAACAAAGACTCAAGGATAAATTGCTTTGTCTGGAGCACTAAAGCAGAGAGTTTGATTTCAGTTTTTTCACAGAGGTTTGAGATTAAGCCTTGTGATGGTTTGTGTTTATTTAAAAGGCCTTACAATTGTGAACTTTAGAGTAAAAAACAGGTGCTGAACAAATGTTGGTCCACCACCTTGGTCCAGACCGTGGTTATATTTCACATCAACTTTTGGATTGATTTTCATGAAACCTTGTACACTCTTGAGTTCTACATGGTGAGGTTTGTGGATTTCAAAATTCGGAAATAGGAGAGCACTGATATCAGATCTGTGATGTCTAATTGCAAAAAACACTGTGTTGATGTATCTAAATTTATATCAGAATCAGATTAGCTTTATTCGTCCCACAGCGGAATATCACATGGAAGAATATGTTGAATTGTTGCATCGCTATTTTATGGCACTCAAATATATATAAATACTATTTGTATATGAATAAAAATGTTGCCCTTATTGTGAAGCTCTTAGACTTTGGACAGACAGACTAACATCAGCATCCCGAACGCTGGGTCAATGAACACATAAAACCTGAAAATAAACCATACAATGATTGAAAAACTACATCAGAGTAGAGTGACAGTGTTTCATTAGTGACAACTCTACATCCACTTATCAACATTTTCACATCAAACCAAAATCTTTGTTTTCTTTCACACCAAACCTTGGACCCGTAGCAGAAAACTGTTGCTCCTGTTGAGTTAAACCACTCGCTTCAATCTATTTTTCAAAGATGAATTGAAGCTAGAAAATAGTTCAAATTAAAAATTCTCTTTTGACTGTCTCCTGTACTGTATACCAAAAAGCCTGCAGTAGTTAAGATTCTCTTGTGTAACAGCATCTTTTTGATGCATTTTAATGAAGACCGTTTTACCTCATCCCAAAAACCTCAGTGTTTGTTGTCCTGTTTCAGCTGCCAGATTAAAACCTGGAGGCCAACTTTGTAAACTCCCATACCCATTTTAGGGAGGGTATTGTCTCGCTCTTTAGTGAATTGATTGCACGCTTTAGGCAGCTTTCAGATTGTCCCATTTAATGCTCAGTTGTGTGTGAAGACACAAGAGATCCTTATTAGTAGCTGCAGAAGTGTCTGTGGACTGGATTTAATGACTCAGACACCATACTGTGCCCATAGTGCCACCACTGTAATTTTCTTCTTTTTTGTATCTCTTCTCTTGCCGTTTTCTTTGTGTTTTTTTCTGCCATTTTCTTTGTTCATATCACTTCACTCATCTGTGCCTTTGTCCTCTTTTGTTTTGGCTGTCTTTAGTTTGTCATTGGCAACCAACCCAGGTTCAACAGTTTTGTTTGAGTTTCACCACTGTCACGGTCGTTCAAAGTGAAATCAATACAAATCCACACTTGAAAGTACTTTTCAGCTGCCGCACACAGATCTCAGCCTCGTCTCTCTCCTCCAGGAGCTTCTGAAAAACCTTAAGAAAACACATTAATTAAGCTCCACCTTTTGATCCCAGCATCTTTGTTGAACAGGGACATTGGAAACCTCTCTATACTGTAGGTTGTGCTGAAAGCAAGAACAGATTTATGGTGCATACATATATTTCTCCTTCCTCCCAAACTCTGACCTCAAGACCTTGACTTCCTATCAAGCCATCTGTTTTATAATTCTGCTCGGTTGTAAGAAGTTTAAGCAATAGCTGCGTTAAAAAATGAAAAGCTGTATAATCAAAGCAGCATAAGATGGGACAGACTATGAATAACGTGCAGGAAAGTCCTTATTAGAGTATTACTATATTTATATTCTTTATTTCGGATTTATTTTACTTTTAGAGCTGCAGCAATGAATCTCCAAGTATTTTGATTTGTTTGTCATTTTTCAAATTGCCGGATCCAAATGTGAGCATGTTATGCTTTTCATGTCAAAACACAAAAAACAAGAACAAAGCAAAAGAGTGTTTTCAGAACTGTCTAGCATGACTACACATTGTAAGACTAGAAACTGTTCACTGTTTTCACGAGCCTTTTTCAAGTCAGCTGTTTGTTGTTGCACAATTCATAACATAAGGATGACATAAAGAAGTCTGAGCAAGGCATACATACATTTCACTGGAGCAGCCTTCCTTTAACAATTTTAGTCCAGTTTTTTTGCACACCTTTGCAATGTATTGTATTTGCTGTTATTGTTACGGATTTATAACATAAACATTTAATTTCATTATTCATGTATCGTAAAAAGATTATTGGGTTTTATTATATTTGTATGTATTATATTTTATGTTTGCTATGCTGCCTTGCTGCAAACATACACTGAACAAAAATATAAATGCAACACTTTTGTTTTTGCTCCCATTTTTCATGAGATGAACTCAAAGATCTAAAACATGTTCTATATACACAAAATAACCATTTCTCTCAAATATTGTTCACAAATCTGAAAAATATCTGTACTGAGCACATCTCCTTTGCCGAGATAATCCATCCCACCTCACAGGTGTGGCATATCAAGATGCTGATTAGACAGCATGATTATTGCACAGGTGTGCCTTAGGCTGGCCACAATAAAAGGCCACTCTGAAACATGCATTTTTGCTTTATTGGGGGGGTCTGGGGGGGTTCGAAAACCAGTCAGTATCTGGTGTGACCACCATTTGCCTCACGCAGTGCAACACATCTCCTTCGCATAGAGTTGATCAGGTTGTTGATTGTGTCCTGTGGAATGTTGGTCCACTCCTCTTCAATGGCTGTGCGAAGTTGCTGGATATTGGCAGGAACTGGAACACGCTGTCGTATACGCCGATCCAGAGCATCCCAAACATGCTCAATGGGTGACATGTCCGGTGAGTATGCTGGCCATGCAAGAACTGGGATGTTTTCAGCCTCCAGGAATTGTGTACAGATCCTTGCAACATGGGGCCGTGCATTATCATGCTGCAACATGAGGTGATGGTCGTGGATGAATGGCACAACAATGGGCCTCAGGATCTCGTCACGGTATCTCTGTGCATTCACAATGCCATCAATAAAATGCACCTGTGTTCGTCGTCCATAATATACACCTGCGCATACCATAACCCCACCACCACCATGGGCCACTCGATTCACAACATTGACATCAGAAAACCGCTCACCCACACGACACCACTCATGCTGTGGCCATCTGCCCTGAACAGTGAAAACCGGGATTCATCCGTGAAGAGAACACCTCTCCAACGTGCCAGACGCCATCGAATGTGAGCATTTGCCCGCTCAAGTCGGTTACAACGACGAACCGGAGTCAGGTCGAGACCCCGATGAGGACGACGAGCATGCAGATGAGCTTCCCTGAGACGGTTTCTGACAGTTTGTGCAGAAATTCTTTGGTTATGCAAACCGATTGTTGCAGCAGCTGTCCGATGGATGTGGAGGTCCTGGGCTGGTGTGGTTACACGTGGTCTGCGGTTGTGAGGCCGGTTGGATTTACTGCCAAATTCTCTGAAACGCCTTTGGAGACGGCTTATGGTAGAGAAATGAACATTCAATTCACGGGCAACAGCTCTGGTGGACATTCCTGCTGTCAGCATGCCAATTGCACGCTCCCTCAAAACTTGCGACATCTGTGGCATTGTGCTGTGTGATAAAAGTGAACATTTCAGAGTGGCCTTTTATTGTGGCCAGCCTAAGGCACACCTGTGCAATAATCATGCTGTTTAATCAGCATCTTGATATGCCACACCTGTGAGGTGGGATGGATTATCTCGGCAAAGGAGAAGTGCTCACTATCACAGATTTTTTCAGATTTGTGAACAATATTTGAGAGACATGGTTATTTTGTGTATATAGAAAATGTTTTAGATCTTTGAGTTCATCTCGTGAAAAATGGGAGCAAAAACAAAAGTGTTGCATTTATATTTTTGTTCAGTGTAATTCCCTCCTGTGGGAAAATAAAGATCTGAAATCAACTTTTACAAAAAGGACAGAATAATGTGAACACATGTTACGTCTTTCGTATTCCCACATCGATACTGCCTCTGAGAAGTTTATATTGTTCAGCTTTCCTGGAGACTGCGATAGAAAGATGCAGATATAGTTCTTTCTATCCCCTCCTGAAAAAGATCAATCCGGTTCATTTTGTATGAATTCCTCTTGGTCTCTGAGCCCAAACACATAATGGCTATTGACTTTTCAGCACACCTGCAGCCGATTGAAAGCAATTTAGTCATCTCAATTGTCATTAGCTGGGAGGATATTAGACTTACATTGGGGCAAAAAAGTATTTAGTCAGCCAACAATTGTGCAAGTTCTCCCACTTAAAAAGATGAGAGAGGCCTGTAATGTTCATCCTAGATACACTTCAACTATGAGGGACAGAATGGGGGGAAAGAATCCAGGAAATCACATTGTAGGATTTTTAATGAATTAATTGGTAAATTCCTCGGTAAAATAAGTATTTGGTCACCTACAAACAAACAACATTTCTGGCTCTCACAGACCTGTAACTTCTTCTTTAAGAGCCTCCTCTGTCCTCCACTTGTTAACTGTATTAATGGCACCTATTTGAACTTGTTATCAGTATAAAAGACACCTGTCCACAACCTCAAACAGTCACACTCCAAACTCCACTATGGCCAAGACCAAAGAGCTGTCAAAGGACACCAGAAACAAAATTGTAGACCTGCACCAGACTGGGAAGACTGAATCTGCAATAGGTAAGCAGCTTGGTGTGAAGAAATCAACTGTGGGAGCAATTATTAGAAAATGGAAGACATACAAGACCACTGATAATCTCCCTCGATCTGGGGCTCCACGCAAGATCTCACCCCGTGGGGTCAAAATGATCACAAGAACGGTGAGCAAAAATCCCAGAACCACACGGGGGGACCTAGTCAATGACCTGCAGAGAGCTGGGACCAAAGTAACAAAGCCTACCATCAGTAACACACTACGCCGCCAGGGACTCAAATCCTGCAGTGCCAGACGTGTCCCCCTGCTTAAGCCAGTACATGTCCAGGCCCGTCTGAAGTTTGCTAGAGAGCATTTAGATGATCCAGAAGAGGATTGGGAGAATGTCATATGGTCAGATGAAACAAAAATAGAAATGTTTGGTAAAAACTCAACTAGACGTGTTTGGAGGAGAAAGAATTCTGAGTTGCATCCAAAGAACACCATACCTACTGTGAAACATGGGGGTGGAAACATCATGCTTTGGGGCTGTTTTTCTGCAAAGGGACCAGGACGACTGATCCGTGTAAAGGAAAGGAGGAATGGGGCCATGTATCGTGAGATTTTGAGTGACAACCTCCTTCCATCAGCAAGGGCATTGAAGATGAAACGTGGCTAGGTCTTTCAGCATGACAATGATCCCAAACACACCGCCCAGGCAACAAAGGAGTGGCTTCGTAAGAAGCATTTCAAGGTCCTGGAGTGGCCTAGCCAGTCTCCAGATCTCAACCCCAAAGAAAATCTTTGGAGGGAGTTGAAAGTCTGTGTTGGCCAGCGACAGCCCCAAAACATCACTGCTCTAGAGGAGATCTGCATGGAGGAATGGGCCAAAAATACCAGCAACAGTGTGTGAAAACCTTGTGAAGACTTACAGAAAACTTTGACCTCTGTCATTGCCAACAAAGGGTATGTAACAAAGTATTGAGATGAACTTTTGTTGTTGACCAAATACTTATTTTCCACCATAATGTGAAAATAAATTCTTTAAAAATCAGACAATGTGATTTTCTGGATTTTCTTTTCTCATTTTGTCTCTCATAGTTGAGGTATACCTAGGATGAAAATTACAGGCCTCTCTCATCTTTTAAGTGGGAGAACTTGCACAATTGGTGGCTGACTAAATACTTTTTTGCCCCACTGTATGTGGCCTGGGAAATTTCAATTTCAGAAGTCATCTTGAGATGTTATTGCACAGGCAGTGCTTTATAAATGAGTGTTGTTTGGCTGGAAGTTGCTGAAGGAGAAAAACAATCTGTCACAACGATGGTCCGGTGGTCCAAGAACATGACATTTATATACATAGCAAAAATAAATTCATGACATGCAGAAAGAGCATGAGCAGCATACAAGCATTTACAATGTAGCAGCTATGGTAAATAAGTGCAAGATAAGATAAAAGTGCTACATAAAGTGCAAGAGGAGATACCCCTGTATAAAAGTGCATTTAGCGGTGATTACACGTCTGTTTGTTGCTCAACCATTCTTTAAGTTGTCCTTTAAAACTATTGAGAGTGGGACAATCCTGTATCTCAGTTAGAAGGCTTTTCCACAATGAGCTGCCTTTAATGGAGAGGACATTTTGTCCAAAAGTGGTCCGTCTATGGTGGACTTCACAGTCTCCTCTGGTTTCTGACCTAGTGCAGCGTCCAGTGTGTTTTCTGTTCTCATTCATAACACTCCGTTCGATGTCTCACTATGGGATGCGCCTCATCGCGGAGCAAACAGAAGCATCAATCTCATTACGCCAATCCTGATTGGCTGGTGATCTTGACGTCAGCGTCAGGGGAAATCACCCCCTATAAGTAGCTTGCGCCCAACGCATGCGTCATTCAAACACCTCTTCTCACTTCAGAGCACATCTCACAGTAGCCGGGCAAGCTTCACTGTCCACAGACTGAACCCAAATACCCATTTCGGTCGACGGGCGCTCGCCGGCTACTCCTTCTGCTTCGCAGGAAGACGGTAGTACTAACGCCGTTAGTACTTAAAATCGACCTCGCCCTTCTCTACGAGAAAGTAAGGTAGGTCCGATTTTTTCAAGCGAGCAGCTAGCTCGCTCCCTCTCTACCGACACCACGGTAGCGAGGAAGTTTTTCTTTTATCTTCCCCACGGAGGGGAAAAGGATTAAAAAAGGAGCATACTGCCACACCAGTCAGTATTCTCCGGGAATAAAAGACCCACACCGTCCTTTTTTCTCCGGATTAAGGACAAGGTGGTAATACCTTTTTTTCCCATCCCACCTGTCGAGAGCGGGCCCTCTCCACGCTACGAGGCGACAAAGATGGACGGCCCTCTCCCTCACACCAGAGGAGTCAGGGACTCGGTGGCTCGACTCTGCGGCTTCGGGTTGAAGATCTCGGGCACAGACACACACCAGGTCTGTTCGTCCTGCCTCGGGCTGGCACACGCCCGAGGCGCTATCGACAACCCCGGCTCATGCGGACATTGTGTCTGCTTCACAGTCAAGAGCCTCCGCCGACGGTTAGCAAGACAACCTAGCCTGTCGGAACAGGACCCCCGCATGTCCATGGATCCGCCGGCCGGCAGTCAAGACACGGGGGCGTCCGCCACAGAGAGCGAACCCCCCTCCGTGTCGGTCTGGGGCTCATTATCAGCGATGGCCTCAGAACCGGAATCCCGCGCCCTGGCAGGCCGGGACCCGGTGACGACAAGACACGCGGGAACGGATTCCCGCGCTTTACCAAGCTGGGGCTCCCGATTAGACCTCACCATGGTCTCACCCGCGGAGGATGTCCTCGAATTGGATTATGAGGAGGACGAAGAGGAGGACGCCCTGGCGTTCCTCCTGTCCGAGTCAGATGAACAAGAAGAGGACACCTTCATGTCATCGGCCCAGGCTGCAAAGCCTGGAGCGAGGGCTGCTCTCCCGGGCGACAGCACACCAGCTTCGCCCAGTCTGAGCATGGACCTGCAGGCCGTGTGCAAACGCGCTGCGGTCAGACTCAACGTTCCGTGGCCTGAAATGGCCAAGGAGACCTCCAGGTCCCGCTACGAGGGGAAGCATCTTCCCCAAACAGCGGGCAAAAGGAGGCAACTCCTCCCAGTCTTTCCAGAAATGTTGGATGAAGTGTCGGTCTCGTGGAGAGACCGGCCCTTCAGCAACAAGGTCCCAATCCAGGGTGCCTCCTCCCTGGACTGCGATGGAATGGAGAGGCTCAGCCTGCTCCGCATACCGCCCATGGAACCGCTGGTAGCGGCCCATCTTCTACCAAAGGTGGGCCCCTCACCGAGCAGGAACCCCACGCTGCCAGCAAAGGCGGACCGCTTTCAGTCCACAATGACTGAAAAGTCCTATAAAGCTGCAGCGCTGTCTGCCAGGGCCCTGAACGTGTCCTCGCTGCTAACCGCCTACCAAGTGGAGCTCTGCGAGGACCTGTCGGGTAGCCCGGGAGCAGCCACTCTGGACGAGATGGCAGCGGTCACGGACATTTGCCTCCGTGTCCAGCGCTGCGCCGTCCAGGCCGTGCCGCATTACGGGCAAGGTAATGGGGATCATGGTGGTGCAGGAAAGAGCGAGATGGCTCAACCTCACTAACCTCCCTGACCGAGAAAGGGAAGATGTGCTGGATATGCCCATCGTTCCCGAGGGAATTTTCGGCTCCGCTCTCGCCTCCATGCAAAGGAGGTGTGAGACGAAGAAGAAGGAGGACGAGGCACTCCACCTCTGCCTCCCTCGAAGGGTCCAGCCGCTGCCTTCACAGCAGCAGTCCTTCACCCAAGCGAACTCTGCCAGGTTTAAAGCACCGGACAAGCAGAGGTCGCAGCCCACCCGAGTCCCCAGCCCAGGCTGGAGACAAGGGCAAGTTGGCCGAGAAAATCTCCGGTTCCGGCTGCAGCTCAGGCTCAGCCAACCCAGAATTTCGGCCAGCAGTCGAGGAAGAAGAAGCGAGCGGCGTGACAGCCCCTCCTTCTCCCCTCCGTGAATGTGTTCCCGCCGCCTCGAGAGATGCCTAAACACCATCCTCAAGTCCGCACAAACACATGTCACACGTTGATTGATTCCTCTGTCATAAAACATTTGCCGCTGACGCATCCAGGCTTCAGGCCGAGGGCGCAGCTCAAAAATATGAAAAGAAAATCAATAAAACCAATAAACAGCCCGCCAATTTTTCCCCTTTTGAGAGCAGCTACGGCATCTCTCAAAAGGCGGATTATTGACGGGTCTGTGAAGGCACCACCGCCACGCACACGCACAGTGCCGGCTGGGGCTTTAAGGGTACCACCGTCACGTGCATGCGCAGTGCCGGCTGGATCTGTGAAGGCACCACCGTCACATGCATGCGCAGTGCCGGCTGGAGCTGTCAGGGCACCACCGTCGCGCAGTGCCGGCTGGCACTGCGCGACGGTGGTAAAACTAAACCCCGCGCGCCACGGCGTGCGGAGAGTATTGGTTATTATGTAATGCGTAGTGGCACTACACCCGACTTTTCTAGTGCGGGACGCGCCTACGGGTGCTGTCCTTTCACGGAAGGTGGTCACCACGGACGCATGTCAGACAGGCTGATAGGGTATTTACGAAGGTCGCCCGGTGAGAGGTCTCTAGAGGAGAGACCTCCAGAGGGCGCACGTAAATTACCCGGAGCTTTTAGCGGTGTTCCCCACCCTAAAACGCTTCCTGCCTTCTCTCAGAGGACACCATGTCCTCGTGAGGATAGACAAGACGATATCGTGTATGAACCGCCAAGGGAGGTTGCGTTGTCTCCAGTCACACACACTGGCACACAAACTGATCCCTTGGAGCGGCAGACATCTCCTCTCTCTGAGAGCGACACAGGTACCGGGAGTGATGCACCTCGGGACAGAACTGCTGTCCAGAGGTGCACCACTCTATGCAGACTGGACTCCTCATCCAAGGATCGTGAGTCCGCTGTGGGTGCGTTACGGCGGAGCCGCGTTAAATCTGTTTGCATAAAGAAAAAATGCTCAATGACAGTTGTTCTCTTTAATGCACGATTTAAACGCACTGTTAGGCGGGGACGCACTCGTACACGATTGACCTCCGGGTCCTCTGTACGCGTTCCCACCCCTGGCTCTGTTACCCCCTACTCTGGCCAAAGTGAAGGAGCAACGCCACACACTTACTCTGATGTTTCCGCCCTAGCCAGCAACGTACGGGCTGGCGGAGATATATCAGCTGTTGTGCGGGCAGCTATGGCAGCCCCCACCACGCAGGGACAGATTGTCTCAAGCAGGGGGGGCGATCCTTTACCCACGCCCAGAGCGCGGGGCACTATGGGCCTGACCCGTGAGTGGTACAATCTGAATACAGTGGGACTCCCTCAGAAGGTGATAAACACTATTCAGAGTGCGAGAGCTTCCTCCACCAGGTCTCTTTATGACTGTAAGTGGAGGGTGTTTGAGGAGTGGTGGTGAGGAGAGGACACATCTCTTTTCAATGTCCTGTCGGGGTGATTTTATCATTTCTACAGGACTTGATCGATAAACACAGAGCTTTCTCCACGATCAAGGTGTACCTGGCTGCTATTGCTGCATGCCATGTGGGCTTTGAGGGTAAGACGGCTAGCCAACATCCTTTGGTTTGCCGTTTTATGAAGGGAGCTCGCAGGCTCCTCCCTGTCTCCAGGTCGCTGGTGCCCTTATGGGACCTGGCAGTGGTTTTAAATGGGCTCAGAATGACCCCATTTGAACCCCTGGAAGGAGCTGACATTAAACATTTGTCACTCAAGACAGTGCTGTTACTGGCCCTGGCATCCGCCAAGCGGGTCAGCGATATTCATGCACTGTCTCTACATCCCTCATGCACTCAGTTCCATGTTTTTCACGGTCAGTTTTTGTGTTATTGTTTTCCTGAGCTACCATTTTGCCATGCCATGTTTTATTATCAGCTTTTAAATAAAGCTCGCTTTTTGTTTCTAAACCTTTTTCCGTTTTTGTAGTCTGCATTTGGGTCCTATCTTTTCCGCGATCTTACAGAGATCATAACAGAATGAACCGACCAAATATGGACCCAGCGGATTACGATTTGGATTTGGATTTGCTCTCTCTGGAATACTCCCTTCGATGTCTTCATGTTGAGTGGAATTCATCCTCTTCTAGAAGGGACAAAGAGGCGGTCCTTAAAAAGGCAGAAATGGAGGTGGTCAACATGCCATGGTTGTGGAGCTTGTTGCCTGAACGGCTCAGAGTTTTCTCACGTAGCCCTGAGTGCTAGTCTCCATTTTCTGACCCTTTTTGGGATCCCGTCTGGCGTTTGGAGGTCCACGGAGCCTCCAAAAGACCTCAAAGAAACGCAAGGTCAGGAAGCCAGCTCGTAATCCAGTACCGGCCCACACAGCCTTCCTTCCGTGCTCCATTACCTGGCTCACACAGCCAGGGTCCAGGCTTCTGTTCCGTGCCCAGCAGCCATGGTCCCTGCTCCAGTACCGGCCCACACAGCCATGGTTCCAGCTCCAGAACCGGCCCCAGCAGCCATGGTTCCGGCTTCAGTACCGGCCCCAGTAGCCATGGTCCCGACTCCAGTTTCGACTCCAGTACTGGCTCTCCGGCCGACGCCAGCTCCCCGTCTCCGGTTGGCTCTCCGGCCAACGCCAACCCCCCGTGTTCTGTCGGCGTACCGACCCTCTCAAGTCCCTTCTCAAGTCCCTTCTCAAGTCCCCTCTCAAGTCCCCTCTCAAGTCCCTTCTCAAGTCCTCTCTAAATTCCCCTCTCAAGTCCCTTCGCAAGTCCCCTCTCGAGTTCCCTCTCAAGTCCCCTTTCAAGTTACCTCTCGAGTCTGTGGAAATTGATGTAAAGTATTATGGCAAAAAGTTTAATACAGCGTAATTCTGGTATATTCATTTTTATGTCACCTGATATATGGGATGTTAAATGTTAGTTAATGAGAGAAATGTATGTGCGTTTATTTCAAGACTCCTAAAGAGCAGGAGACGATTGGGTCACACACAATTAGAGAGACAATGGTCCTTCTGATTCTGGGTGAGCTGACTTCGGGTGGAAGGAAGTCAAGATGGCCTGAGGGTATGAGGACAGTTAAGCTCTGTTGGTTAGCTGGTCCTGAGGAGGTCATGAGATGATGACTGGTAAATTCCCAACAAGTATGGCTTTCATAAAGAAAAACATATGACTATTGTGTGATAAGCTACATGATAAGATGTGTTTTGCTTCAAACTGAAACTGTTTGGTTCTCTCCTGGGACGCGCTGATTCACGTTTGCATCTCCCAATGAGATGACCTGAAAAGATGACCAGCTGACCCAACCCCTCCTGTTTGTTTTGGTATGAAAGCCTATTCGGCCTTGGGTTCGCTCTCTCTTCTCGGGCTGCCAAGACCGAAGGGTCTAAGCAGCATGTGAACCAAGGCAGGAGTACTCCATACATTACTATATTATATTATATTATATTGTATGGTAATGTATTATATTGTATTGCATTATTACCTTTTATAATTAAAACAGATTATTGTTTAACCCTCGTCCTGGTTGTTTTGAGTGTTCCTTCTTTTAAAGCAAACTCCTACGGCGCGGAGAAGAGATATCTACTCCAACAAGTCCCCTCTCAAGTCCCTACCCAATGTCCTGGTCCGTTGGAGGTTCCGCTGGGGGTCCTGCCAACTCCATGTCCTGTCCTGTTGGGGGTCCCGCCAACTACTCTTCTGCCAGGGGTCCTGCCAACCCTATGTCCTGTGCCGTTGGAGGTCCCGCCGACTACTCTTCTGCCAGGGGGTCCTGCCAACCCTATGTCCTGTGCCGTTGGAGGTTCCGATGGGGGTCCTGCCAACTCCATGTTCCTCCCGTTGGGGGTCCCGCCGACTACTCTTCTGCCGGGGGTCCTGCCAACCCTATGTCCTGTCCCATTGGGGGTCCCACCGACTACTCTTCTGCCGGGGTTCCTGCCAACCCTATGTCCAGTGTTGTTGGGGGTTCCGCTGAGGGTCCTGTCAACTCCATGTTCTGTTTCGTTGTGGGTTCCACCGGATTTCCTGCCAACACCAGATCCTGTCCTGTTGGGGGTCCCGCCGACACGTGCTCCGCCGGGTTTCCTGCCAGCACCATGTCCTGTCCTGTTTGGGGTCCCACCGACACGTGCTCCGCCGGGTTTCCTGCCAACACCATATCCTGTCCTGTTGGGGGTTCCGCCGACACCTGCTCCGCCGGATTTCCTACCAACACCATGTCCTGTCATGTTGGAGGTCCCGTTGACACCAGCTCTTCCTCCGTCCGGGGTCCCACTACACCAGCCCATGTTCCATCTATGCCTGTCCCGCCAGGGGTTCCACCTGCTCCTGCTCTCGATCCCAGTGCTCCGGCGATCCAGCTGACACTGGAGGGGTCCCATTGCAGCGTACGTCGTCCTCTGGAGCTATCCCGTTGCCGCCTTCTTGTCCAACCTTGTGCCCGGCCTCCTGAGTTCCCCAGTGGCCTTCGCCCTCGAGCCCGGCCTCCTGATTTCCCCAGTCGTGGTCTTCGCCCTCGAGCTCGGCCCTCTGACCTTTTGAACTCTGTCTTGCCCCCGGGCCTTCCACCCGAGACCCCCTCCATGAACTATGCCATGCCTCTGGGTTGTCGTCCCAGACCCGTCCTCCGGACCCCCTCCACCCACCCTTTTGGAAATTTGGGATTTTTTGGACGTCTAGGATCCGTCCCTTGAGGGGGGGGGTTCTGTCACGATTATTATGTTATGTCACGTTTTTAGTTTTGTATGTTTGGGTTTGTTTTGCAGTTCTGTTCTCCCCGTTTCATGTTTTCCTCCTTGTTTCTTGTCTGGTCCTTCTCCCTGTGTTTTCCTCCCTGTCGTTAGTTTCCCTGGTGTGTCTAATTGTGTTCACCTGTTGCCCTTGTGTTTCTGCCTCCCCTGTCCGGCTGTTTCTCGTCTCGTGATTACCCCTCCCTGTATTTAGTCTTATCTCATCTCTTCCTGTGTTACCCTGTCGGTTCATTGTTTGTTTGTCCTCCCTTCACGTCACGTTTCATGTTTTTCTCTCCAGTCTTCCTCCATGTTTTTCACGGTCAGTTTTTGTGTTATTGTTTTCCTGAGCTACCGTTTTGCCATGCCATGTTTTGTTATCAGCTTTTAAATAAAGCTCGCTTTTTGTTTCTAAACCTTTTTCTGTTTTTGTAGTCTGCATTTGGGTCCTACCTTTTCCGCGATCTTACAGAGATCATAACAGCTTCATGACTCTTCGCCCAGGCTCTACAGTTAACCACAGAAATGATGTCCCACTCTGCCCTCGCCTCAGTATAAATAGCCTCTCTACATGAGTCAGGATGCACTTGCTTTTTCAGAGTGAGAGACAGCATGACCCTGGAGGAAGGTAAGCATTGGTTGTGGTTTTTATGGACCGGCTTTTCAATACTTGTGTGGAACAGCATGAATGCCTCTCTGTGTGTGATCTGATTGGTTATACCCCACATTTTAGAGCCATTGTGTCTCGAAAATGACACATAACTATTGTATTGCCAAGTAGAATAAGCATTACACTCTCAGTCGGAAACATCTTTTGAAAAGATCCTTTTCATTCCATAAATCAAAGATAATTACTCACTTGTCCTATTATTCATGCCAGCATGTTTATTACCATTGACTTCCCTCTACATGAGTCACGATGTATTCACATATAAGAGTCGGAAACTCCGCACCGCTGGAGGAGGACTGATGACAACATTTTTATGTGCACTGGCTTTTCAATAAAACTCGACTGCTGCAGTAATACTGTCTCCCTCCCTGCATGAGGTTCCATCATTTGATGTTGTATCTGCCGTTTAGAAAATCACTTCTAGCATCCAAGGTATCTGTGAGAAAAGCCGTACAAAAAATGGTAAGACCCCAACTCATTTAAGGATCAGTAAATGTTCAGTTTCAGAAGTAATTTTGCTTTGCTGTGAATGGAGGAAATTGCTAATATGCAGCCATATGATGTTGATTTGGGTGGGATGAAATTCATCCATACTTTGCTATTTTTGTTATTCTCAGGTATGCCATTGGTGCTTTATTGAGTGATCCTTTTCCCGTATGATCCTGTATGTTGTCAGTGTAGATGATTGGTCTCTGCTGTGATGCATACAGGCAAATTGATTCATCTGAGGTTCTTTAATTGAAGCTCCACATGATCCTGACATACGGGTAACGCTCTTTAAGATCGATGGCAGACAACAAGAGAGACTGAAAAATCATGTAGGAGGACTGTGCGATTTGAAACACAACTGTGCCCAACAAATGTCAGAATACAAAGCTCCCTATCTGCAGACCAAACTAACAAAGGGGAAGGTTGTGTGCACCGCTGCGTCTTCTGATCTAACTGTTCTGGAGTCTCAGGTCAAATTTGTATCAGTGCTGGGAGATATGTTCATCCACAGGGAGCACAGTTACAAAACCTCCGCACTGTCCGCTTCCTGCTGGATGGATTTTAGGAGATTACAAAGGCTTTTTCTAAAATGTGGTATCAACAGTTGTCAAGGCCAAAGAAGCTCCTTGATCCTTTTCTCCGGGGGCTGCTGGGTTGGGTGATGATCAGTGTCTGCTGGTCTGTGCCGCAAGCTCCATTGAGACTGGGATCGATATAACCCAGTTTAATCTCAGTGCTGGTGTAATAACCTTTCAGCAGTTGGATGCCTAGAAGAGAGCTTCCACCATCCGCTAACCCCCTCCTCTCTGAATGATTGAAAACCACTTTTGCAGAGAAACGGAGCAGATGGGAGTAGGGAGAGAGTGGGTGGGCAGGTGTGCATGTGCATTGTTTTTTGGTATAATAGGATCAGGTGTGGGTAGAAGGATGTTTGTTGTCAATAAAAAAAGAGGATTGGGGTTGTTTGCACAGAAAAGAGTCCATTTCAATTCTGAAGATAATTTGCTAACCGCCTGCTTTAAAGTCCATAGGTCAACTTCAGGTTGTCTCCAAGGCTCTACACTAAGATAAAAGGTTAATATTTATTTGACTTTTTAATGTGGCTTTTGTTTTGTAGTTTATTTTATCGACTAACTTCAGGCTGCAGCTCTAACTGCTGGCCTCACGTGATGCATACTTACATATACATATACATATACATACTTGCGAGTCAAAAGGATAATCTGATAATTTAGATTTTTTGGGGGGTTCACACACCAGCTACACGGTCCTGATAAAGCTGATTGGCTGGGGTTTTAGTTTTAAACTCTCAATATATAAAAACTATCTATCTATTAATGTTGATTATTTAGTTGGAAATAAATACTTTTTTACAAATGGCTTTTTAAAATGCACCATTAAACTGCAGAAACGACAATGGCGGTGGTTCCAGTTTTTCTCTTGATTTACATAATTATTTATTGCATTAAAAATGTAGTTGAAGAACAAGGTACTGTAATGATTTTTTGTTAGACTAACATTTGAAGGTAAATGCCACCAGCATGGTTGACCAGATAGAACAAACTTGATCGATACCACAACAAGATATATCAGGGTATACCAGTGTCTGCAACCACAGTCAGTGTAACATGCCTGTGCGACACAATCTAAGTGTTTTTGAAATCGTTGCTGCAACGTTTTCCGGAAAACAACATTTCATATTAGCAATTTTATTTTTTAACTCAAGCTCTCATCCACTCACACTGAGGGAACCAGCAGAGTACATATTCCATACTGTGCCATCCATTACTCCTCCCATTAGTGAGGTTCAGGTTAATTACTTAACACAAGATCAAGGGGATGAATCTACGTAGCTTTATACAGTTTGTCATGGTGACACAAAATGAGTCTCTTCATTCAGGTGATTCCCCACAGTCCTCAGAAGATCCCGTGCGGTCTTCTCCGCAGCACCAGTGTGTCTGCAGCGCTGGCTGAGCTGTACTACTAAAGCCTGCTGTGGGTCCCCTGGGATGGAGGCTACTTGTGTGGAGGATGGGAATCTAGGGCTCACTGTGGTGGAGCTGCTGAATTATTTATATCCCCCATCATGCCTTCCTCCATTTCTTTCTGCCCAGTTCCGACTGAGACTTCCATAAGAGTATGAATGAAACATCTCTCACTATCCCCTTCACTAAATCTTAAATGGGGTGCTCTCTCTTGGAAAGTCATAAGAAGACAGCTACAAGATACAGACATCATGATATGTTAAGGTATTACAGGTGCGGAAGTTAGTCCGATTTAAATCCAAACATAACAGCCCAAAGGATATTTTACCCATTGTTTATTAGCATGGATTTGTATGGGTTTATTCTAAAGTTGCAGAAGAAAATTAATACACCAGCAATGAAAACAATATTTATTTTGGATAAACACTGCAAATGTCTATCACATGGACAAACACAGCTACATGTGCAGACAAATAAGCGCACACAGGAACACGCTCAAGAACACATGTGAAAGGCCGCAGAAATACCCGTGGAATAAAAAAAAGGAGGCTCTTAATGTGTCTGACCTTAGATACTGTGGAGAAAATAGACCAGCTTCAGGGAACACTTGTACTTGTTACTTCCCATCAGCCTCCTTCAAATGTCAATGTTATTCTTTCACCTCGAAGACACAAAGCTTTGACATTACATCCCCACCAGCTCAGTATTAGGTCGGCTAATGAGAATTAGTGTTGCTCTTCATTAGTATTCACCACAGTCCCAGGCAGGCAGGCAGGCCTACCTTACTGAACACTCACCACAGGCCACTTTTCCTCATGCTGAGTTTTCCACGGATGATTAATAATTCAAGTTATGATAATATAGATCATGCTGTTTGTTCCCGTTTCCCACTGCCAGTCATTGTTTTTGTTGTTTTCTTTACCATGCCCACAAATGTTACCTAACCTTAATAATGTTATTGTAAACCATGACTAAGCCCCTTAAAAAAGTTCTTATTTTATCTTCCATTGAAACAAAGCAAGCTGTCAAACTAAAGTGTTTTCAAACTATTAGATTTTGGTTTCTCAACATTTTGATTTCGGAAGAGTTTTGGAAGGAACCAACAGATGTAATTCAGATCAGGCAGTGTTGAAATCTATGTGACATTCTGAAACGCCGTCAAGTTGAATTTTGTTTTTGATTTTGATGGGCTTTGTGATGCTTCTGTATAAGTTTAGCTTGGTGGTGTTTTTCTGTTCTCTCCGCCCTGTCCCCCGTCCCCCTTCTCTGTTCTCTTACTCTGCAGGTCCGGTGTGTGGCAGGGGGCATGGTTGGCATTTTCTCGGGTGCAGACGAGGCCCACCCGGTTCCACTCACCTCATCAAACTGCTCCATAAAAGCCTGGTTCTCACTGCATTACTCTGCCAGATAATTCTCTCCTGTTGAAGGGTCCAGTGTCAATGGCCGCATTTTCAAGCCTTTTGTCTCCAGACCTTCGGTTTTCTTGTGCGAACTTTTGAGTTTTTTGCCTGAGACTAATCCTTCTGCTTTCCAGAGAAACAGTAGCTAGCTGGTTAGCAGTTTGTTTGATTGGAATTATCTGTTCCAGTCTTTACTTTGGGGTCCAGACATATCAGAATGTTTTAGGCTTACAAAAATACACATAATATTAAAAGTGCTATATTCCAAAATGCTTCCACATCGTCTCAATATGGCAGCTAGCAGCTAACGGTGCTAACAGCACAATAAAGCAAACAACAGCAACAGTGCTAACACAGTTAATAGTGTAAACCTGGGGAAGAGCTGGCTGCAAAGTATGGGCTTAGATTTGTCTCATACATATTTGTGTGAACATAAAAATAATTTGTGTGTAAATATGTGATTTGTAAATGTAAAACAACATCCACAAATGCATTTAAAAGATTTGCAAACTCAAATAGGTAAAACGCTAAATATTTTCACAAATAAAAAAAAAGATCTGTGAATACTATTATTAATTTACAAATAAATAAAAGGAATTTGTGAATATCTCTTTAACATTGACAACTTTCGATCAAGCATTTGTGAATCCATTTTGTATTTGTTAACCAAAAATGCGCTTGTGGATCTCAAATCTCTGCTTGTCGATCGTTTTTTTACACACACTGTGGCCGTTTCTCAATCTTGAGGATTCTGCCTTCCAAGCCAATATTTCAAGGATGCTACGTCATCTAGTGCCGCCGAAGGACTGTTCCAATCTCCAGCATGCTTGGAATTCCACCGAGGCCGCGTCCTTGGTTTGGGGGAAATTTCGAGGCTGCACATGGGTAGACTTCACGTCCTTAAAATCCCCACAATGCTTTGCGTACGGACCAATTTCAAAAACCCTTGCGGAGAATGGCTGAACCGACGCAGCACACATTTAAATGTAGTGGCGTAGAACATGTGTTGGTAAATATGTTACTTTGTTACATTTGTTTTGTCATCACCAAAAATGTGTTCTGTGAAAGTAAAGCAAGTTCATAATTAGATAGACATCGTGAGGTATTTATTTTCGGTACAGTTTATGTTGAAACCGTTAGAGAGAGTGGCACACTTGTTAGGCTGTTCCATTCTTCTTCGTTTTCCGAAGCCGTGGCTTGGAAGCATACTTGCTTCGTTTCTGAAGGAAGTGACTTGGAAGTACGCGACTACCAAGCCAGCATCCTCGCGAGTCGCGATTGAGAAACACCCAGAGATTTGAGACAAACTTTCCGCCGGTCTCGACCTAAATATGCTCGTGTCACTCGATTATTTTCGGTAACCACGTGATGGCCTGCTGATGACGACATTTCCGCATTTCAAGGTTTCAAAGTAAGAGCATGATGGCTTCCCTCTGGAGTCGACGCTCGCAGCGCCATGTCGAAGTGCGCATATTCTACGTATTTAATCAGATCTTTTCGATAATAAGGAGAACAAATATCATGCAGATAACCACCGAATCGCTGTAACTGTAGCTTTCCAACCGTACCTATTGTGAGACTTTACCCGACGACTCACAGCAGCCAATAAGGCCCCTCAAAGCAGCTTGACTTTGCGTTATAATGTGTGGGATTTGGTTGTATCGTATGTCGGTCAAGTAAATCTCGGCAGGGGCAGCTGCAGCTATGTTGGTCTGAAATGACAAATGGACACTCAATAAATCACTAAGGACCTACCGACCAAGAAAAAAAACATAAACCACGTGTCTCCCAGCTGTTAACGTATGTGAGGAAACAAGAGAGAGACTGAGAAAATGGCTAAAAAAACCAGGCCACCAGGGTGGTCAGGAGGACGGGTTTGCGCTGACAACCCAGAATCACAGCAGAGGACCAGGAAGGGATCTCGGGCGGACGGCCCGGGGGCAAGGCAGAAGCCGAGAAGGGAGACTCGGGCGGACGGCCCGGGGGCAAGGCAGGGTCCAAGGATGGGGTCTCGGGCGGACGGCCCAGGGGCAAGGCAGAGTTCAAAGAGGGGAACTCGGGCGGACAGCCCGGGGGCAAGGCAGAGTTCAAGGTGGGGTGAAGGCCACAGCGGGCGAACTCAGGGGGCCGAGCATGAGGGCGAAGGCAGTGGCAGGAAGAGTCAGGGGGCCGGGCTCGAGGGTGAAGACCGCGGCTCTCAGGGGGAATTGGGAGACCTGGGTCTATCAGGCATGGGAAAACAAACCGTGAGGTAATCCAAAAGCCAGGCAGGTAAGAATTTAACCAAATCTGGATTCTCCATTGTAATCTTGCATGCATCTGCCAGAGCAGCCTCTCGCTGCTGAACCCTGACCGCTCCCATCCATCGATTAGCGCAGTTAGTCAAAGAGAAGGTATAATCCAATAGTTCCTGCTCAAAAGGATCTGCTGGGCCCATATCTCTGGTCGGTTCGTACTGTTACGGTGTGTGTAGGAAGCAGGACCCAAATGCAGATTAAAGTGACAAAAAACTCCTTTATTTCAAGGCTATACTATTAAATAAAGACTAAGCAGAACACTCACAGAGGAACAAGCCATATCACAAGACGAACTGAAAAAGACAGACAGAAAAACCAGAACTTAGTCACACAAGACTAATCATACAAACAAGACACAGGTGAGGAGGGAGGAGAAAACACAGGGACACCAGGTGAACACAATCGGGTAATAAGACACACCAGGGAAACTAACGACAGAGAACCACAGACAGATCTAAACAAGATAAAACACAACACAGACAGAAACAGGCAAGACAGGAGGTGAAGACCTTTCAAAATAAAACATGAAACAAAAGACAGAAAAAGACAAGACAAAATACAATAAAGACAGATCTTGACAGTAAGTGTACATATTACAGTAATAGGTTTATTGAACTTTTTCTTGGGACAAAATAGACTCTCAAATAGTAAACTTTTACTCTGTGTAAACGTTTTTTATGTGATGTGTAAAAGTGAGGTTACATGTGTAGATGAAAAAATAATCATTTATTCGTCCCACAAGGCAAACATTTATAGTGGCTATAGACATGTATTGCATCATACTGTTTTGTACAGAGGGGACTTTGTTATAGATTTATTTATATGTGTGTCTGTGATTTTATACTGAATGTAAAGTAACAGAAATACCTGTGTGTGTGTGTGTGTGTGTATGTGTGTGTGTGTGTGTGTGTGTGTGTGTGTGTGTGTGTGTGTGTGTGTGTGTGTGTGTGTGTGTGTGTGTGTGTGTGTGTGTGTGTGTGTGTGTGTGTGTGTGTGTGTGTGTGTGTGTGTGTGTGTGTGTGTGTGTGTGGTGTGTGTGTGTGTGTGTGTGCCCCACCTCCCAAACTTTTTTTAGAACTTGTGCCTAGTTATTTGTGCTTAAGCAACATGCCACTTGAACTTTATTTCAATGAACTTAGTAGCAATTATTGTCCTACATTTTAAATTGTTTTACAGAGAGGTTTCACATCTGCCTGGGCCTAGCAGCCCACAGGCGGCGTATATCCAGGAGCCAGAACCTCCAGCTGTGCCTGCCAGGTCAAGATACACTGTGGCTCAAGGGCCTTCACCACTGCCATCACCACCAAGGACCAGCAGACCAGCATCACTACAGCTGCCTCCACCTCCATCTGTGCCTACCACCAGGTCAAGATACACCTCGGCACAAAGGCCTCCACCACAGCAACCACCATCAACCTGGCCAGCAAGGAGGTCTCGTAGAGCACACGTACCTCCCACACAGCCACCAGTATCAACCCGGGACAATCAAACGTACCTCCCTCCAACACAGCCACCAGCAGCCCTGCACCATCACCCCCACCTGCACAGCAGCCAGCCCCACTCTCTTGGAAGACGGACAAAGACCCGGCCTCTGTTCCCCCTGTCTTTACATTTATAATAAGTAGTTGGTAGAAAAGGTTCTGATATTGTAAATAGTAAGATTCTCCAGTTTCTTATATTTTTATAAATAGTTGGTTGAAAAAAACATATTTATAATAAATTGTTGGTTAAAAAAGTTCTATGCTGAATTTGTATTTGTACACATCACACAACCTTGGTATGTCATATGAAGTAATTCAGTCCTGATGTATCTCAGTCCCTCCTGTGGGGAAAGGAGATTGATAAACATCTATTTTACTCAAAATTCGAATTTAAACATTTTCATTTCAAACATCAATTACAAATGTATATATACAGTGTTAGTCATATATTACACTACTTTTGTGAACCTAAGACTTTGGTAAACCAAATCTAAAACACCAGAAAAATGGATGACATGAGTAAGTCATTTGACATCTGCTTTAGAGCTAATCATCTCATCACACAGTGCTCCAAGGTGAGTGACTTTATACCAAGAATAGAGACTGTCCTGAACATTTTGACATGTAACACACAGGGTGCCATATATAACAAGTACATTTAAAAGGTGATTTAAGGAGACATCTAAAAAAGACTCAAGAGGGTTATTGCGCCGTTTTTGTATTACTATAATGAACAGCAATAGTTTGTGTTTATGTGTTAATGGTCACATGTCATGGGCATTTCCACTGATCATAATTCCATTGTTGAGGTCTACTAGAATAGATTTATACTGTGCAATTTTCCAAATTCACATTGGTTTCGCATACAGCATCTCTGTAAAGTATGTGTATTCACTCTCTCCACTAAACGGCTCGCTGCAGCTCTTGCCCCCCTCCCTGTGAGCCCAGTGTGCTCCGAAACACAGCCAAACTCACCCTGAGCACACACAAAGTCACAGCCGAAGTAAAAACAATAAGTGTGGCTTGATATTGAGTAAGAAAAAGGTTGATAAACGCTGTGAGAATGGGTCTGCAGAGAGAATTTCGCCGCGATCCCAACTGTCTGTTATCAGCCTGCAGCCAGGGAGGAGAAATCAGCTGAGCTGCATGCACTGTGTGTGTGAGGAAGTCCGTGGATTGGTCAATTTGGACCAATCAGCGGGGGCTTAACGTAACGGCTGCGCGGACGTAACGTAACGGCTCCACGGATTGGTCCATTTCGTTCCGGGGACCACATGACATCATGATGTACCCGGAAGAATCAAATGGACAATGACGTATCTCCAACGAGGCGTTTTGGGGAGATATTTTCTGTTTTAGAGTTTTACTCCCTACATGGTGTACTTTGAGGGTTTTGACTCTGCAGACCGTTTACATGCATAAAAACCTTCATAACACACAAGGGGACGGGTAATAACCGGAAAAGCATGACATGTCACCTTTAAATACAGCCTATATCTAGCACATTATGCAGCAGGCATGCAGGCAGGCAGGCAGGCAGTAGGCAGTAGGCAGTAGGCAAATTGGGAAATGTGTGGAAAACAAGTATTAACATAATACAGTTAAATACAAATAAAAGCAATAAACAGTAATATACATAAACAGTAGAAAGGACACGATGAATATTACAACATTTAGCCTTACTGAAGGCTAACCTAAATACGGTGCTTTTCTACCGATAACCTTAACTGCACTGGTAAGGTAAAACTAGGCTGATTAATAAGATGTGAAGTGCTTTGTAACTTTGACCCGCTTGAACTGTATCACTATGACATGATGGTGATACAGAATGCACCGAACGTACCGCTGTTCATTAAAGTAATACAAAAATGGCACATTAAACAAACGATCATGCTCTTACTTTGAAACCTTGAAATCCGGAAATGTCATCATCAGCAGGCCATCACATGGTTTCCGAAAATAACCGAGTGACACGAGCAGATTTAGGTCGAGACCGGCGGAAAGTTTGTCTCAAAACTCAAAAGACGATCGACAAGCAGATATTTGAGATCCACAAGCAGAGATTTGAGATCCACAAGCACATTGTTGGTTGACAAATACAAAATGGATTCACAAATGCCTGATCGAAAGTTGTCAATGTTAAAGAGATATTCACAAATTCCTTTTGTTTATTTAGGTACATTCCCATGTTTTGTTTTAGCAAATAGTTTTCTCGTTAAGAACTGCGTGATCGCTGTGTATGCTGTGGATAACATTGGTGTTGGCAAGGACAAGGTACACAGAAAACTAGTTGCTAAAACAAAACACAGGAGTGTACCTTGTTAGCTAATGTTAGCTAGCTGACATTAACGTTACACATTACATTCGTTTAACACTCACCGAAACCTTGTACAGCCGGTCCCGCATGCTGGCTCTTACGGAACAGACTAACTCCCCTTTTGTGTAATAGCAGCTCTCAACATGCCCAGACGTGTAATGATTTTCACCTGGTTTAAGGGTGCGTTCACACCTGCCTTGTATAGTCCGGTTGAATCGAACCCTGGTGCGTTTAGCCGCTTGGTGCGGTTCATTTGGGTCGGTGTGAACACAATCCGAGACCTCTTAAGTGAACTAAACAACCGGACTCTGGTCCGCTAAAATAGGTGGTCTCGGAGCGCTTGCTTGCGAACTCTGGAGCGGTTAATTGCTGGTGTGAACGCAGTCCGCACCAAAACATAGGAAGCGTAGTATTTACGTGTCACAAGAACGCGGATATCTTCAAAATCTTTAGCGAAAGAGTCTTTCAAGACATCCGCGGTTGTTTAGTTAAAGAGTGAAGCAGAATGAAGTGTTGAACAGTGTCGTGTAAAGTAACAATTCTCCTTCAGCCACATAAAAGTAAGAACACCTGTCGTCTGTGAAACCTCCTCCTTACTGCAGAACGTCTCTCATTATTTTATAATGTTTTTTTAACGGACGTTGTCTGATTATAATCATATGCGCGGGCCGCTAGTGTCTGTTGATCTCCAGATTAACAGCAACATGTAAAGAACCTGCCGAAAGTGCCGATGCTCCATGGCGGAGGCTCCGGTAGAAATTGCCGGCATTTGCGGTTTTTACCCCCTTAATTTCTGACCAATGGTTGAACAGCATTTCCGTGCACATGACTTGTGTTTAAAATGTATAGTCCGTTTGAGTTTTGCCCGTGTGAACGCAAACCGAAACTTCTGAAAAATGAAACAATGTAACAAACTGTCGTCTGGTGCGCACCAGAGAAGCGGACTAGTACTAGTGAATACCTTTCACCTCATTCTGGTGTTGGTGACGTGTATTGTGCAAGACCAGAGATGTAGTTCATTGAGCGGTTTCACACACAAATAAGTGTTACTTCACAGTTTTACGACAAACTGTGACTTTTTTGACTTGGAAATTATTTTTTAAGATTGACAAACATCATATGTGTAATTCATGGCGGGATCGAAAGTTCACTTTTTTTCGCCATTGACTTCAATACGTCATTTTTCCGAAATAAGGTCCCAAGGTGGATGACCGGAAAGGGAAGGACTTCGGCTCTCTATGCCACCAAGATTATTTAGTGAAAAGGCTCATATGAACATAGGCCAAGTGCACAATCCAACACAAATTAGACACCACCCAGACCACAGTCAAATAAGTTATCGGCTATGTTGTTGTTACACACACAAAGAAAGCATTCAAGCCCACGCAGTAAAATACTGTAAATTAACCAACAACACATACTGTAGGGCCACACAGCTACTAAATGTAAAAATTGGATTTGTTTTCACTCACCATCGACGATAGCCTACTTCTTTATTAGGAAAGCGGCATCGCTTGATGTTTTTGTTTTTTTAATCACAAATGTGTCAATTTTTGTAAAGTTTCCAGCCAGCCTTGCTCTACATGGCGTTTAATCTGACTGAATGAACGTGCAGTGTATGCTAGGCCAGGTTGAGCTCTGTGATTGGTGGTTAGGATTAGGAGCAGGCGACTGACAGCGAAGACAACCAATCACAGCAGTGCAGTTCCTCCGGTTGATCCAATCCAGCACCAACCATGGAGTTTGATATCAAATCAATGTAAATTTGGCCACGACTGGCGCATGTGGGTGCTCGGAATTCTCCACGGATGCTCGGCATTCTCCGTGGGTGCTCGGGCCCCGAAGCACCAACGGTATTGGCGCCTATATGCTTAGGTCTACTTACTTACAACAACTACAAACATGCAAAGCTAAAGAGAAAATCTGCATATGGCACTGGGGTGAAAATAGAAGTTCTATCCGTTCCTAATTAATTAAATGAAATTATAACCAAGGCTTCTTTCATGTTTCTCTCTCTCTCACCAGTGACTTGTAGTACAACGCAACAGGGGTGTGCTGCACCTCCTGCTGTGATTTCAATGAATTCTTATTTAGCCTTACTAACCCGTAACGTGTCCATACAAGTGTGGTTCTTCGTCACCCTTTTATGTCTACTTCACATCCTTGTAGTTCTCCCCCTGCTGCTGTTTGGCTATTGTCTGACACTTTGCTGTCTTACTCTCTCTTCTCTCTGAATGTATCTCAAGGTTCATTTCACTCTCATGTTGCTCACGCTGTGTCACTCCTGAATATCTCAAGCTGTCAAAGTTTATCACGGTTGATGTGCTGTCAGATATAATTACCCAAGACAGTAAGTGAATAGCAGTCTCGGGCATTGTCATGGCCAACACTCTCTGTCTTGCTTCGTCCAGTGCAGGGGGTCAAGAAGGTACGCAATAGAGTAAATAGTCTGTTGTTATATTTATATATAAAAACATCTAGCCTGGCTTTGTCCAAAGTTAGAAACAACTATGTAAATAAGTGAGTTTTAGAGGGGCTGGATTTTTCACGACTTCTAACTGAGCCAGACTAGCTTTCCACCATTTTCTCGCTAAGCTAAACTAAGCTAACCGTCTCTATTATCTTAAGGATAGAGATAATAATATAAATGTCCTCATGCACTCAATATTTCAAGGTATTCCTTATATATTTTCGAATATTTTTTCTCTCAGTTGTGCCTGTTATACAAAACAAAAAGTTTCTTTCATTGAAGTCAGGCAGCTTCCGTGTTTAATTTCTCTCCATTTCTTGATGCTTGATGAGGTGTTGCTGCATGATAAATGTGTCTTCTCTCCCTGGGGAAATGTAACACACAAGGCCCACGGGACTCCCTTCTAGTGCACATTTTCTTTTCAACACAGTTACAGTGCATTTGCAGTCACTTGTGTTTGTTGGCATGTGTAGATTATTGTCAAAAGCGAGGTCATGAAATCCAAAGTGTATAGCCACATCTTGACTAACGCCAGTGGAGCATGAGCATATGAGGCTGAGGGATCAGAGATCTCTTCATTTGCAAAACAAAGTCTTTATCACATGTGGTGATAAAGAAGGGAGGTTTTTGCAGTTGATAAATGCACACTGTTGATAAAGATAGAAACTCAGCTGAAAGCAAACAGTGCCCTAAATCCTGAATTCCCCCCTTCTTTGACAGTGGCTCAAACAAACCCAGCGTAGTGTACATGCATATGATGACTTAAATATGAACTCACAAGGATTTCAATTATAAACAGGTGGAAATTAACTACAACTGACTTTAGCACCCAACGCTGTCTTCTTCATGAGAAGTCATGCTGTGTGCTTTCATTTCATTTCATTTCATTTCAAACCTTTATTTATCCAGATTGGTCCCATTGAGATCATAGATCTCTTTTTCAAGGGAGACCTTTATTTATTCATTACATTTTTTTCTTAAAATAAAACATAAATCTGGGTGTATAAGAACTTGGGTCTCATTTTCATAGTTTCATTCGTTTTTCATTGTTCTTATCTGTAATGAAAACATTAATTATAGTTTATCAACCCACTTGTATGCCTTTAAATTTGACCTAACATTCTTGCCAAAGTTGTTGTCTCAAACACAGTTTCCTTTGTTTTAAAAAATGAACGAATGAAGTGGTTGACATGACATGGCATCATCATTTCAACTATAATGGATATTTATTCCAAACATTTTCTGGAATAAATACACATTAGAGTTTTCTTTTCAAACAGAGAGTTATCTCTCCCATCACAATCTACATTATAGTAGGTTTCTTATGAGGATACAGACACTGCCTTCAGCAGTTATCTTGAGGATTAAGATATATTAATAATTAAACACACACACACTCTCGTGCTGGTGCATATTTAACAATATTATTCCTCACAATGACATTGACTGGATAATAGATACAAGCTGAATTACTGATATTTTATAATAGAAAATGATGCACCCAGCGAGAATACATAATTTTGTATCTAAGATACATCCTTGTTTTCACGAGGTAGCTGGGCTGAATGCAATTGTTGTCACTGATCATTGTTTCATTAAAGAGCAATATTTTGGTAATCTTTTTAATCAAATCAAATCAAGTTTTATTTATATAGTACATTTATAAACGATTTTTGTTCGAGCCAAAGTGCTGTACATATAATAAAAATAGCCTACAGTAGAGACACTTTACAGCTAATACAATAGCACAGATTGTTCAGAATATCAGTATGAGAAAAAACGACACCCTCTATCCTTAGACCCTCACATCGTACAAGGAAAAACTTCCAGAGAAAACCCACAGTTTAAGGGGAAAAAATGGGAGAACCCTCAGGGAGAGCAACAGAGGAGGGATCCCTCTCCTAGGACGGACAGACGTGCAATAGATGCCGTGTGTAAATCGAAGAGATAATACATTTTACAGCATATAGACCAAATGTTAGGAAATGCATGTGTCTGTAATAAGAAGATGAATCTACGAAGATGTCAGCTACAATCCTGTGGAAGCCATCAGGGAAGCAGCATGACGAGACCCAAGGCAGGACCGCAGAGACAGGTTCAGCCACGACCCGAAGTCCACGACTTAATCCAGAACTCAGGATAGAGGATCCAAGACACAGGATTACAGCAAGAGGATCAGCCTCAACTCCGGATCCCGGCGTAGATATAGACATAAAACAAGAAAAAAATTGGCTGGGTTAATCGGAACAAGAGAATACACAGACACAGAGAGACAGACGGAAGAACAAGCACTCCCTTAGAATAGGTTGAGGGCAAAGGGTAGCAAGTAAGAGAATAAGAAACATAGGTGGAGAGGCACACTCAGGGAACAAGGTCCCCACTGGAGCCTTAGTTGGAAATTGATAAGAGATAGGGAGGTACGCTGTGTCTACGAAATTGTAACACTCCCCGGCCTGTCTAAGCCACTCTACAAACCGTTTCCCCCTAATAAAACTCAAGAGGTTAGAGAGGGAACAGGTATTGGGTAAAAGTTATTCTTGATAAGAGAAGCCTAGAAGTCCAGAGAGAAAAAGTGAGTTTTAAGTGTTGATTTAAAAAAAAAAAAACAGGGTCTGGGCCGACCTCACATGGAGGGGCAAAATATTCACTAGCAGCAGCTGATCAGCCGACCTTAAGGCTCTGCCTGGGGTGTAGCGATGGAGGAGTTCAGCTACATAGGCCGGAGCCAGCCCATTTAGGGCTTTGAAAACAAATAAAAGGATTTTAAAATCTATTCTGAACCGAACTGGAAGCCAGTGCAATAAGGCCAGAATTGGGGTGATATCATCAATCAATCAATCAATCAATCAATGTTTATTTATATAGCCCAATATCACAAATGTTACATTTATCTCAGTGGTCTTCACAGTGTGTACAGAATATCAGTATGACAATACGACACCCTCTGTCCTTAGACCCTCACATCGTACAAGGAAAAACTTCCAAATAAAACCCAGTTTAAAGGGAAAAATGGGAGAAACCTCAGGGAGAGCAACAGAGGAGGGATCCCTCTCCCAGGACAGACAGACGTGCAATAGATGCCGTGTGTAAATCGAAGAGATAATACATTTTACAGCATATAGACCAAATGTTAGGAAATGCATGTGTCTGTAAAAAGAAGATGAATCTACGAAGATGTCAGCTACAATCCTGTGGAAGCCATCAGGGAAGCAGCATGACGAGACCCAGGCAGGACCGCAGAGACAGGTTCAGCCACGACCCGAAGTCCACGACTTAATCCAGAACTCAGGATAGAGGATCCAAGACACAGGATTACAGCAAGAGGATCAGCCTCAACTCCGGATCCCGGCGTAGATATAGACATAAAACAAGAAAAAAATTGGCTGGGTTAATCGGAACAAGAGAATACACAGACACAGAGAGACAGACGGAAGAAAAAGCACTCCCTTAGAATAGGTTGAGGGCAAAGGGTAGCAAGTAAGAGAGTAAGAAACATAGGTGGAGAGGCACACTCAGGGAACAAGGTCCCCACTGGAGCCTTAGTTGGAAATTGATAAGAGATAGGGAGGTACGCTGTGTCTACGAAATTGTAACACTCCCCGGCCTGTCTAAGCCACTCTACAAACCGTTTCCCTCTAATAAAACTCAAGAGGTTAGAGAGGGAAAAGGTATTGGGTAAAAGTTATTCTTGATAAGAGAAGCCTAGAAGTCCAGAGAGAAAAAGTGAGTTTTAAGTGTTGATTTAAAAAAAATAAAACAGGGTCTGGGCCGACCTCACATGGAGGGGCAAAATATTCACTAGCAGCAGCTGATCAGCCGACCTTAAGGCTCTGCCTGGGGTGTAGCGATGGAGGAGTTCAGCTACATAGGCCGGAGCCAGCCCATTTAGGGCTTTGAAAACAAATAAAAGGATTTTAAAATCTATTCTGAACCGAACTGGAAGCCAGTGCAATAAGGCCAGAATTGGGGTGATATCATCAATCAATCAATCAATCAATGTTTATTTATATAGCCAAATATCACAAATGTTACATTTGTCTCAGTGGTCTTCACAGTGTGTACAGAATATCAGTATGACAATACGACACCCTCTGTCCTTAGACCCTCACATCGTACAAGGAAAAACTTCCAAATAAAACCCAGTTTAAAGGGAAAAATGGGAGAAACCTCAGGGAGAGCAACAGAGGAGGGATCCCTCTCCCAGGACGGACAGACGTGCAATAGATGCCGTGTGTAAATTGAAAAGATAATACATTTGCAACATAGGTAGTCCAAATGTTTGGAAATGCATGTGTGTATAATAGGAAGATGAATCCACGAGGATATCCATCCAGGACCTATGATCCAGGACCACAGCCACGACTCAAGATCCAGCGCTCGCGATCCAGGACACAGGACCGCAGGATCATCCATGACTCCGGATCCCAGCGTATATAGACACCAAAAAGAAAGACATTTGGGGAAGCTGCGTTAATCGGAACATGAGTGTACACGGGTATAGACAGAGAGAAGGAAGAAGTAAGATGTCCCCCGACAAACTAAGCCTATATCAGCAAAACTAGGGGCTGAATCTAATCAGCCCTAACTATAAGCTTTATCAAAAAGGAAGGTCTTAAGCGCACTCTTAAAAACGGATAGGGTGTCTGCCGCCCGAACACAAACTGGAAGCTGATTCCACAAATGTGGAGCTTGATAAGAAAAGGCTCTGGCTCCCATTGTACTTTTAGAGATTCTAGGAACAACCAACAACCCTGCATTCTTGGAACGCAATGCCCTAGTAGGACAGTAGGGTATAATGAGTTCTTTAAGGTAAGATGGCGCCTGCCCATTAAGGGCTTTGTAGGCGAGAAGAAGAATTTTAAATTCTATCCTGTGTTCTATAGGGAGCCAGTGTAAGGCAGCCAGAACAGGAGTAATGTGGTCCCTTTTCCTAACTCTGGTTAGTACATGAGCCGCAGCATTTTGAATCAGCTGAAGCGACTTGATTGACTTCTTGGTACTCCCTGATAATAAAGAGTTACAATAATCCAGCCTAGAAGTAACAAATGCATGGACTAGTTTCTCTGCATCGTTTTGAGGCAAGATATGCCTGATTTTTGCAATGTTACGTAGATGGAAGTAGGCGGTCCTTGAAATTGATTTTATGTGGGCGTTAAAGGATAAATCCTGATCAAATATAACACCAAGATTCCTTACAGTCTCACTGGAGGCCAAATTAATGCCATCCATAGTTAGTATGTCTTTAGATAATTTGTTTCGTAGATTCTTCGGGCCAAGTACAATAACGTCGTGTTTAACATCAAAAAGTTTAAGGTCATCCACGTTTTTAAGTCCTTAAGGCAGTCTTGAATTTTATTTAGATGATTAATTTCATCAGGCTTGATTGATAAATATAGTTGAGTATCATCCGCATAACAATGAAAGTTTACAGAATGATTCCTTATAATATTGCCTAACGGAAGCATATATAATGTGAACAAAATAGGTCCGAGCACTGAGCCCTGTGGCACTCCATGGCTAACTTTGGTTTGCGTGGAAGATTCATCGTTAACACGTACAAACTGAGAGCGTTCAGATAGATAGGACCTAAACCAGCCTAAAGCAGTTCCCTGTATGCCAACTAAGTGCTCTAGTCTTTGCAATAGGATATCATGGTCGATAGTATCAAATGCAGCACTGAGATCGAGCAAAACAAGAATAGAGACAAGTCCCTTGTCTGAGGCTATTAGAATATCATTTGTGACTTTAACCAGAGCTGTCTCTGTGCTATGATGTGTTCTAAAGCCAGACTGAAAATCTTCAAATAAATCATTGTTTTTTAAGTAATCACACAACTGTTTTACGACCGCTTTCTCAAGAATTTTTGAGAGGAACGGAAGATTAGAAATAGGTCTATAGTTGGCTAAAACCTCTGGATCGAGGTTGTGCTTTTTAAGAAGCGGTTTTATCACTGCTACTTTGAATGATTGTGGAACATAGCCTGATAATAAAGACATATTCATAATATTTAATAAAGAAGTGCTAATTAATGGAAAAACTTCCTTCAACAGCTTAGTTGGAATTGGGTCTAACATGCACGTTGATGGTTTAGAGAGAATCATTGAATGTAATTGTTCAAGGTTAATGGCTGAAAAGCATTCTAGTTTACTATCTAGTGTAATATTAGAACTTACGATTCCGGGAGCTGTTGATAACACTATACTGGTCGAAGGCAAGAGGTCATTAATTTTGTTTCTAAGAGTAACAATTGTATCGTTAAAAAAGCACATAAAATCATTACTACTGAGTGCTATGGGAATAGAAGGCTCAATGGAGCTGTGGCTCTCTGTCAGCCTGGCTACAGTGCTGAAAAGAAATCTTGCATTATTCTTATTCTCATCTAATAATGAAGAGTAGTAGGCTGCTCTCGCTTTACGCAGTGCTTTCTTATATTCATTGAGAGTAATATGCCAAATTAAACGAGATTCTTCAAGTTTAGTGGAACGCCATATCCTTTCAAGTTGTCTAGACTTTTGCTTTATTTTGCGGGTTTCGGCATTATGCCATGGAGCTAATCTATGTTGTTTTATTTTCTTCTTTTTCAAAGGAGCAACAGAGTCTAATTTTATTCGCAGCGCATCTATAGCACTATCAACAACATGATCAATTTGGGGTGGTGTACATTTTGTATAAGTTTCCTCCCCTACATGCAGACATGCTATCGAGTTAAGTATTGGTGGAATCTCTTCCTTAAATGTGGCTATAGCACTAACAGATAGGTTTCTGCTGCAAGAGCTTTTGACTAATGCTTTGTAGTCTAGTAATAGTACTTCAAAAGTTACTAAGAAATGGTCGGATAAAGCAGGATTATGCGGTTCGACTAATAGTTGCTCAATTTCAATACCATAAGTCAGAACAAGGTCGAGGGTGTGATTATAACAGTGGGTTGGTTTATTTACACTCTGACAGAAACCAACAGAATCTAATATAGAGTTAAATGCAACAGTAAGGCTATTTTTATCATCGTCAACATGAATATTAAAGTCACCTACGATAATTACTTTGTCTGTTTTAAGAACCAAAGTTGATAAAAACTCAGAGAATTCTGATAAGAATTCTGAATAAGGACCTGGTGCACGATACACTGTAACAAATAAGATTGGCTGCAAAGTTTTCCAGGTCGGATGCGTAAGACTAAAAACGAGGCTTTCAAAAGAGGTATAATTACATTTTGGTTTAGTATTGATAAGTAAACTTGAGTCAAAGATTGCTGCAACTCCACCTCCTCGGCCCGTGCCTCGAGCAATTTGAGTGTTGACATGGCTGGGTGGAGTGGCCTCATTTATGCTGACATATTCTTCATGTCTCAACCAAGTTTCAGTGAGACAGCATATATCAATATTATAATCTGATATTAAATCATTTACCAATATTGCTTTAGATGCTAGAGATCTTATGTTTAAGAGACCACATTTAATCTTCCTGTTTTGTTGCACTGTAGTAGTTGTTACATTTACTTTTATTAGGTTATTATGTATGACACCTCTATTAGGTTTTACCTTAAATTGTCCTTGGGCAGACACACACACCGCTAATATTGGGTATTTTATTGGGTTCGGGATTCCTATGGGTGACTGCCTAGGAGAGAGCGCAGAGAAGCGTGTAAGACTGCGACTCTGCCTCCTGGTCTCAACTCCAGTTTGTCATGGATTACGTCCACAAAGCCCTGAAATGTTTGCCGAAATGAGATCTGCACCTTTCAAAGTAGGGTGAATGCCGTCTCTCTTAATCAGACCAGGTTTTCCCCAGAAGGCTGTCCAATTATTTACGAAGCCCACATTGTTTGCTGGGCACCACCAAGACAACCAGCGCTGAAATGATGACATGCGGCTATACATGTCATCATTGATCAGATTGGGGAGGGGACCAGAGAAGATTACGGTGTCCGACATTGTTTTAGCATAACTACACACCGACTCCACATTAAGTTTGGTGCATTCTGATTGGCGTAAACGAACATCATTACCACCGACGTGAATAACAATCCTACTGTATTTACGTTTATCTTTAGCCAGCAGTTTAAGATGCGCCTCAACGTCGCCCGCTCTGGCCCCCGGAATGTGGGAATATGGTCACGCTATGGCCAGTTAGAAGACGTGCAGCTGCGTTCTGCACTAACTGCAGGCGTCTAATTGAGGCCTGGTCCATACCCACATACAGAGCATTGCAGTAATCCAGTCTCGAGGTAACAAAGGCATTAATAACCCTTTATAGGTCTTTAAAAGATAAAAACGACTTGGTCTTAGCCAATAGTGGTATTTTAAAAAAGCAGGTCTTGACTACGGTGCTGACCTGCTTATCAAATTTAAAAGCGCTATTAAAAGTCACTCCAAGGTTCATGACAGAGGGGAGGATGTTCTTACTAAGGGAGCCCAGAATATCAACCGGAGAGGCTGAAGGTCGGGGTCCGAAAAAGATGACCTCGGTCTTGCTCTCATTAAGAGTGAGGAAGTTTTGGCTCAGCCAGGATTTAATCTCTGTTAAGCAGTCCATCAACTGCTGTAGTGAGTTGGCATTTTGATTGAGAGGCAGATAGATCTGTACATCGTCAGCATAACAAGGGAAGGGGATATTGTGTTTTGTGAGAATTGAGCCTAGGGGCAGTATGTATAGTAGAAAAAGGATGGGGCCCAGAATCGAGCCTTGAGGAACCCCACAGGGGTGGCCATACTTTGTTTGTTCTGACCTTTCCTATTATCTACAATATACTGTATATTATGTGGCTTCACCCCCTTGACCTGGAATCATCACCCATACACTGTTGGTAAAGGACTATCTTAAATCTCTTCTCTCCTCCTCATTGAGTCATTCAGTATGAATTCACAGTGCTGGTGGCAGAGTGCCAGAGAGGAGGCAGCACCTGAGGTAGGGCAGGGAGCAGACTCAGATATAGGATAATCACTAGGGGCAAGAGGCTAATGAACTCTCCACAGGAGCAACAATAACAAAAACAACAGGAGGGCTCAAACTCCATCACTCCTAACAGGAAGGACGAGGATACCTACTGCACATCCGTCCTTTTCCCTTGATTTATTACCATATATTTCCATGCAAAGTGGTTTTAAATGTCCAGCATCCTTATTATGACATTTTCAGCCACTGTATTTGAAGCAGAATGCAGAATAAAGTGACTCCCTGCTGTGCCTAAGCATCCGATTTGTAGTGTATTATACAAGTAAACAACTTTTTGAGGGAATTACATGGTGCGTTGGTTGTGTGTGTCACCCTACAGAAAGAAAACGAGAGTTTGTATGTGGCCAGTATGAAGCAAACAATATCGTTTTGGCTGTCAACATGTAATGTGTTTAGAGTGTATTTGTCATGGAAAAATGCTAAAACTCCACAAAGACCTGAATAAAGTGAGAAATGCACAATTGGACATTAACACAAACAGCATAAGCAGATAGGATCGATCAGAATCAATCGAGATGTAATGCTAAAAGTAAAGGTATGGTTTATTTCAAGTTTCAAGGCTTTTATTGTCATGTTGTTCATAGCTACAGTGTAGTTTTGACAATGACACACAGGCTCCTCCAACAGTGCAACACAATACAACAGATAAAATAGTACAGGTAAATATAATAAAATATAATATAATAGAAACAGTGAAGAATAATCTATATACAATAATTGGAATATTGATATGAGTTGCAAACAGATAAATGTTATGGATGGATTATGAAGGTGAATACAGGTCCAGGTAACTGAAGCTTTAAAAGTAAAACATGGAAGTGGGAACAGGTGAGACTGAGGGTTAAGGAGACTGGAGCAAGTGGAAAAGACTGAGTATGTAAATACATCTGGTTAGAGGAAATGGGACAGTGACTGTAGGGATGCACAAAAGATGTGTGACAATTGCTCGAACCAATAGATGGCAGCAAACTAGCTCGATTAGTCCATCTTTGAATTTTTGTGTGAGAGATTTCTGTTGCAAAAATCAGAAACACTTGAATCTTTTGGGTAAAGTACTTCACACCTGGTAAAAAAATAGCCTTCTTCACTTCAGTTTTGACTTCACGCAACTACATGAGGCAAAAGTGTCGAAACATAGACACAAGTATAAAGCTTATGTGTTGAGAAGTTTCCACTCACAAAATGTGAATTATTTGGAACTTGTATGTTAACCACATACCAATTGAAGGCTGAACATATTTTCGTTTTCATTCAGTCATTTCGCTTCGCTTTAAATTCCACTTGTTTTGTCCTCACTGTAAAATAAAAAGTCATTGCTCCCTCCGGTGTGCTTATTCATCATGCCAGGTGAATTGGCGATGCTATTACGGCTTTGGGTGGAGTGTAAAGCTATCTGAGAAACAGAGTGCAGGGACTTTATAAAAGGCTCAAGAGAGGGATATGTGCACACTGCACACAGACGAGGCACAGTCAGAGCCAGAACACAGCAGAGAGGTGCACCATTAATGCCATTTTTAAATCCTCTTCATATTGTGGCCCTTTACCTTTTTCAACTAAAACATTCATAAAGTGGCTATTACATCAAATGAATGTTTGCAAAATGAAACTGATTTAGAAAACTTACTTTACAGGATTTGCTTTCTTTTGGTCATTCTTTCTTTATAATTACGGAACAAATTATGAACCAGACTTTTTTCTAATCTTTATTCCATCATTTGATTGATTAACTCTGTTGTATGGAAAACCGCTTATGAGCACAAATGTAACACACACACACACACACACATTTTTACGTATCTATTTTTTACTTTATTCTGCAGTAAGTCCAAAGACACAGTTGACAGATGTCTGACATGACATGCATTCTGTCCTTTTCTGTCTGCGTTTTGTATACTGAGAGCTAAGACAATATATTGGTATGTAGAGAATGCATTATATAATTTAAAAGTAGCCAATATAATATGGATTTTGGACACAGCTAATGGGATGCTGAACAGTATAGATGCTGCATGGCCCTGGAGTGCAAAATGACCTTTACAAGACAAAACAATGATTTTTCTCATTTCTGAAGATCCCCATAATGGTCTCAAGCAGTCGGGAGTCTTTTTCTGAGATAAGTGCCTCCGGAAGCAAGAGATATGACTAAGCATTGTGTAAAGCAACTATGTAAATCAGGAACTATCCTGTTTCTGTCATCAGCGCAAGATGTCTGCCTAGAAATGGGGAAATTATATTTCAGAGTATTGTGGAGCTAATCAAAAACCTTAAATCATAAAAAGAAATTGAAGTTTGAAGCATGAATATCACATTACACTTATAGAGCTGTAAAACTCTATCTCTATCGATATTTATTCCTCCAGGAAAGGTTTACATTGTTTAATGTTCAGTCTCCAGTGAAACCACCTGTCTATTAGCATTGACTGCTGAGCAGCTTCTCCAGAGCAAACAGGGGTCAATCATGTTTCTCAAAGCAAAATCAACAGAAAGTGGTTCTTGTTCACTTCTTAGGTTTTTCAGATGACCACATTCTGGTTACAGCCGAGTTTATGTTCCATTTTAAACAGCAACACCCACCCATAAATGCTCTTATGTCCGATCGCATGCAGTGGGATCACAGGGAGGTTAGAGATGCTGCTCAATAGAGACATGACCCTCATCCAGAGCGATTGCTGTGTCTTATATCTGACTACCCTTACTCGATTGACTTCAGTCAACATCCATACTCCCTCATACGTGTCCCACCTCATCAATATTCATGTATCGATTTCTCCTCCGTCTCTCGTTTTCCTCATCAGTTAAATCTTCATCATCTACAGCTGCCAGTTTGTTGCTTGTGGGCGTGTTGGGTTTAAACTGAACACAGAACAGAAGCTGAATGTATAAAATATTTGCTGCAGCTGCTCGGCATCGATTTGTCAGCCTCTTTACGTAATCCACATCCCATTTGATCCAAAGCTTGAGGATTCTTTTTTAAACTTTCTAATCGTTTTTACCTGAATTCACCTCATCAGTGTTTATGACAACAGAGATAAAAGCCTGGACAGAATCCAAGACATCTGTTCTTATCAGCAAACTCACAGGGAGAATATGTTGTATTACATATAAGCATAGGATTAGATAATCAAACCACAATAATACATGCAAGAATTTGTTTGTTTTTTAATAGGGGTGGACTGACCTTGTGTACTCGCTAAAATCAATAATGGCAGGACATGAAGCAACGTCACAGTCATATTTAACAGCAAACATGGCGTAGAGATTCATATGTAGGAGGAAGGATATGTTAAAGCTACACCTTGTTGAAAGCATCTCTGATTTGTTCCACCCTGGAGCTTCAGGGTGTCTGGCTACACACACTCATGTGCCAGCGCCTGATCAAACATATTCAAATGATTGCACTTGCCTGGGCCTCTCCTGTATCTCATTAGTCACTATTATTTCTCTCGGCGACCTTGAGAAGTGCTTATAATTCCGACTGCAGAATATGTTTTATGTGTGTTCGCTTGCTGCTGCTAAAATGTTTTTTGTCAACAGTTTAAACGCCAAAGGTCAAGGATGATGGATAATTGTTACAGTTTATGTTTGCAGGTGTTCAGTTGTTGCTCTGGAGAGAGAGGAAAAGAGGAAGAAAGAAAAAAAGGAAAGAAAGAAAGAATAAAGAAAGAGAGAATGGACATATTTTATATATTTATTTATTTTTATGATTTGCATGCAAATATTACCAGCAACATCATGCATAATAATCCATAATTCCCCTTTATAATTTCTGCTGTCATCTTTCTTTTTTAAATGGATCAACCAGGTCAAGAAAGGGAAACGGGGGTTGGCTGTGGTGTGTTTTAGCTGAATGTAATCATTCATGTAAAAAAAAAAACACCATTGTTTTACTTGTAAAGAAAACACATTATTCTGCGTTTGTTCATAAGGAAGAGGAAGTACGGTGGCCGGCAGGTGCAAACGTGCTACAGCGGCCCAGAGAGCTTCCTGAGAAATGCACAGCAGTTTTAAAAACAATGCAATAAAAAAGCACAAATGTGCCAAATCACATGCAAATGAATAAACATCTTCAGCAACTTGACGAAACATGTGCAGTGTTCATTAAAAGTGCTGCATTGACCAAATTCAGCAAGAAGCTCAAAACCCAACGGGGACACTAAAAAGTGATGCACAGCTGGGACCAGAACGCTGGTTGATGCTGGATTATAACATTGGCCTACTGTCATTGTCCCTGGAAATTAACCTAAAATGTAAGTTATAATAGTTTATTTTAACAATTTGATCACATGCCAGAATTCTTACTTTTATCTCAGAACTCATAAATTCAGTTTTGATCAGAAAATGTCACATGTTGCCCTAATCCTCTTCTGTATGTTCAAAATATGAATGAAGACAATATATTCCAAATGTATATGTATAGGTGTTTGATGTAATACAATGCTTTGGCAATGTACTGTATGTCATATGCTCAAAAAGTAATTTGAATTATATACAAGCTTACATATAACTTACTTGCTTACAAAGAGAGAGACAGAGGGCATCAGATTAATGTAAAGAGGTGCTGGTGGTGAGATTGAACAGATGTCCGTGATGAGGTGATGAGATCATGCACTTTAAAGACAGCTGGAGCACATGAGTGAAGTGAAGCATGTGTCTGTGATGATGACCTACAATCTGGTTCACCTCAAGATCATCCATGCAGGTTGACATGAGCTCATTTTCTTGACACTGACCGCTCTACAGTATTCTGTACAGATGTGCTTGAATGAACCTTAACACATCCTCCAGTGTCATAACTGTTGTGCAATAGATGAAAGGGAATGTGATTTATTTTATTGTGTAGCTACAGACAGGGATTTTGGCAAATACTGTTTAGAATATATATATTGGATTGATTCTATATATTACTCATTCTGGGATCGGGTAATATTTTCAGAGTAGCCATCTCTGAAGCCAGGGGATCACATCTGGTCACTCAGTCAACAAATAATTACAATGTATTTGATTGTAGGCCTTGCGATGTGCACCACACATTTTAAAGGGTTTTCCCATAGGTTTTTGTCCATGCAAAGGTTCTTCAAAGGACCCATGTTCCCTCAAAACTGAGTTTCTCTCCCACACACTCCCCCCCTGCCTGAGACACCTCTATCGGACTCCTTCGTTCACTTCCGTAACATAGTGACCTCACTATGTTAGATTTGCACTTCTATTGGCCAGCGCTCCAACACATTGTACGTGATAGGCTAAAGGGCTGGAGATTTCCGACATATCCCTAAGCGGTCGACCAATCATAACAGAGCTGGCCAGCTAACCGTCAGAGCAAACTGGGCTCTGGTTTTAGACAGAGGGTGAAACGAGGTGCTGCAGAACAGGCAGTATGAGAAGAATAAAGCACTAGCCTAGTCACACCACTGTTAACCACATCATGGCTGTATGTACTGCCCTACAAAGGCAAAAGACCTTAACTTCCATTTTGGTCGAAAATGAGTTATTGTCATTTTTGGAACATTAAAGAGCCTGTGACACCATCCCAACAACTGTTGTGCAATGAAATATTGGGCTACTAGTAATCTCGAACCGTCAGTTTAAAAAAGAAAAAGCAATACCGTTTCGTTAAATATCAATAATTTCGAACATCGCGGGGAAATTCCTTCACTCATTTTGAAGTTTTGGGGAAGCCGGAAGTGACGTCAATGCGGGAACGCTTCGAGAGCCAAACACGGACAAAGTGTGTTGTCATGCGTAGAAATGGTGAATTACTGAGTTTAGGCACGTTAATAACGTTTGACTACAGTATATTCATATTTGTCAGTGCTTTCATGTCAATTCGGCGACATAAACATAAATGATCGTGGTGAAGATGATGATTACATTAGGATTAAAAATCGGGAGTGAGAGCTGCTGAATTTCCTCCCGTCGGATGTGATATAAAAACAAATCGATTATTTTTGTGGTTATAAACTCAAGTGGATGAAACTACATTTATTAGTGCTTTCATGTCAATTCGGCGAACATATGATACATTAAATGACGAGTGAGGATGATGATTAAAAATCGTTTGTTTGAGCCGGTCTGCATTTACTGATGAGAAAACAAACCGATGCTTTTTGTAGTTGTAGTACACCAACAACGTGGATTAAACGTGTGGTTTTTTACCACAATGTTGGGGAAATTAATGGATAAAATGCACGGATTATTATTATTATTCCCACTCCGATCCGGACACTAGGTCCACCGTTTCCCCGCAGCGAGGCTCCCCCCGTTGACAGTTTACGTGGGCTGGGTGCAGTGGCGGACTGGCCATCGGGACGAATCCCGATGGGCCGGTACCGAAGTGGGCCGGTCGGATAAGTAACTAGCACATCCCCCATAGGCGGCGCGTGAGGCTCAGGTTTGAGAAGGCTAAATAACTTATTTTACCTGACGCTGCCCGCCTCCGGCGTCTATAGAAAAGAGATCCAGTCAGTGTGCGGAGTTTAAATCTCTCAAACATATTACAGGATAAAGGAAATACAGTTTAATCTGCCGTATGCAGAGAAGACGCCGACGTGTCGCACTTATCATTCATATTACATCATCAATCAGATCATCGATCATATAATATCATAATATATCATATATTTCCTTATCTGAGTCAGCTTCTCCAGCCTCATCTGGCCGTGCAACACTCACAGTGTCACAGACTGTATGCATAAGTATTATTTAACACATTATGTTGACGAAACACTCGAGACAAATGTAATTAAAGTCAGATCCACTCGTGTCTTAGACGTGAACGCGCTCTCAGCTGGAGAGAGAAACCCTGGCTTGATTTACCGAGTTGATAACCAGCGTCGTAGGACCGCTTAGCGAGATCTCGTTTGTTAGTTTGTTGTTAGTTTGTTTGTTACTCAAACATATCCAGGGTCTGTTGAACTGGCTTCGTAGTACAGGGCACAGGTGGCTAGCAGCGCTAATGTCAAAGACACAGACATTATACATTATATTTGTATTTTACATCCCCCACTCCCCCCGTTGACAGCTTACTAGCGGTACCGAAGTGGGCCGGTCGAGAGTCCCGGGATGATTTGTAGTCCCATTTCACCACTGGCTATGACCATATGATCGCCCATATTGACGCACCTCATTCCTAAACTTCTAACAGATACAACATAAACCGATCCTTCAGCCTCATATGAGCTCTCAGACACGTTCAACATTAACCTGTCATCGCTGTCTGAGCTTGCTGCTGTGTGCACCGTCGTGCGTTTACATCTGACTGTATATATATATAAAGGTTTACATGCAGAAGCTGGGATCCTGGACGGTGCAGCTGGAGCGCTGTGCCCGCAATGACGTCACCCATCATTTGGCGGGACTTGAAGAATCCGCGAGAAGATCCAGACAATTGTCAACATTGAAGGCAGATTAATGGTTATCAAAGTACAAATATCCAAAATCAGTTCAGTAACGGTTTTCAAGGGGACAATATGTACTCAAATTGATGGGTTTGGATGATGGGGGAAAACCGTGTCACAGGCTCTTTAAAGAACTGCTTTATCATGTGGACAAATATCTTGAGTCAATTTTGTTGTTTTTTGGAAGAAAACAGTGTGTGCTCTTTGCCGTAACTTCCAAAAAGCCCAGAGAAGCCAAGGCAGAATCCCGTAACATCAGTTACGGTTCTTTGTCTTTGTTTCGCTGCACTCCAGAACGCTCAAATTGAGTTACGCCCCGTCTACACTACAGGTAACGCTTCGCCCATTCATTTGAATGGGGTGACATAGAAGATTTTGAATCTTCGCCGAACTGCATTGTGGGGAGCGGAGCATAGCTTTGCAAGCATCGTGAGCATCAAAAGTTGAGCAATGTTCAACTTTTGATGCTCCCGATGCTTTCGAAGCTGGCATCAGCCAATCAAATCCCGTTTATGCAAATCACGCCAGTACAAGCGCTAGCCAATCAAACCGCGTGCAAGCTGGGAGAGAACAGACCGCAGTTCATTTCCTCATATTCCAAACGAGAAATTACGGTAGCAAATCACCCGGTTATTTCCGACCAGAACTATTTACCGGGATACAAACCGGAGGAACCAGGCATGGAGGGAGGTGGCAGAGACAGTGGGTGAAACTGGTAGGTTTTCGCCTGTTTGGCGAGTTTATATCCAGTTTACTTCGTTTTAACATTGCTATTGCTTTGTATGCCGGGGGCGGGCGGGATATTCCTGATTGGTTGTTGGTCGCAAGAAATCGCCAAACCTCAGACACGCCCAGCTTCAAGATTTTTTGATGCCTGTAGTGTAGTCGGGCCGTTACGGTACTCTGCCTTTGTTTTGATGAAATTGAAGTTACTGTTTTACCGCGCTGGAGTTACGGTGTTATGCCTTCTGTCATCAAAGCATTTGACACACACAGTATTTTGAATAAAATGTAAAGCAAATATTTTTGCAGTGGTTGTTTTAACTTATCTTTTAAGAATGGCTCATTGCTCTCGAGGTAAAATGTTGGTGGAGATGGCTTTGAAACGCAGACACCAAGATCAAGGTAAGAAAAAGATTAGAATACAAGAAAGATAGATTGATCGATAGATAAATAGACAGATAGATACTAAAAAGATGGCCCTCTATCTATCTATTACAGGGATGGGCAACTTTGATGATGGTGGGGGCCAAATAATGTATGTACTGGCCACCAGGGGGCCGCAGATTCAATTGGAACACACAAAAACACAAATTCCACATATTGTATGTAATTATTAACATATACTAAGTTTGACATTTTCATTGATATGTTTCTATCTTTAAGGGAACATCCTCTAATAAGCTCACAAAACAAACATCAGTTCACAGAAATGTTATTTAATTTTTACAAGTGGCATGTTTGTATTGAACAGGTTATTTAACAGTGGAATACAACTTTTAAACTATTGGAAAGTGTGCATTAAGATTAAACGGTAACATGACATAAACATGAAGTCAGACCCCCCCCCCCTCCTCTCAGATCTGCCCTCTCATCCACAGCAGAAAGCTGCGCTCACAGCTGCTCAGCCCAGCCGCACACCTGGGGCCTCTGGAAGCGGCGGGCGAGAATAAACCCTGCTCTAACATGACATAAACATGAACACTAACCCAGACATTAGTTGTCTAACTGGAATTTAAGAGACTTGTAGCCTGTCTCTGCTGACGCACAATAAGGGGAATGTCAACATCGATGCCAGTGCATCCAAGCTGCATCAGATGAAACAGCGTTTCGTCTGACAGTCTGTTTCTCTCTTTTGATTTGATGTGCTTCATCATGGAGAAGTTGCTCTCACATATGTATGTGCTCCCGAACATGCTGGCCTGTTTAAGCGCAAAATCTCTCAAGAGAGGGAAGCGGGTCTCGGGCAACAGTCTCCAAAACGACACTCCCCTCTCATTCCGTTTCATTTGGAAAAATAAATCACCTTGTAGTTCGCACAGTTCCATTTGTAGTTCAGGTGGCTGGTCATTCACAACCGCTGAGATGGGGTCAGTGAAAAGCTGGATTGTGCCTCGCATGTCGTGGAAATCCTGAAAGCGATTGTTGAATTGATCCTGCAACATTTTAAGGGCTTCTCTGTAGCGGTGGATCGTCATCTCACATTCGGCCAATTCGGGGATGTCATTGTGCAGCTCTCCACATGCGGGGAAGTGTGTCAAATTCGGGGGATCTGACGCAAGGTTATCTCTGAACAGGCCGAGTTTCATCTGAAAACTATTCACATGACCAAAAAGGTCGGACACGGTCTGATCTTTGCCTTGCAACCGGACATTCAAGCAATTGAGATGTCCACTTATATCAGTGAGAAATGCCATGTCACAGAGAAAGTGTGGATCCCTCAATGTGTCACAGTACGCACATGTATCCGCAGTAAGGCTGTTCTCCAAAAACACGGGAATTTCGAGCCGCAGTGCGTAAAACCTCTCCAGGCATTTACCACGGCTCATCCACCTGATGTCTGTGTGCAGCTGTAAATCACCGTAGGCAGCATCCACCTCCTCTAGAAAGGCTGTGAATTTCCGATGATTTAGAGACCTGTCCCCCCCCCGAATCAGATTGGTAACTTTTGTTACCACATCCATGACATGTGTGAAGTTCAGATTCTTTGCACAGAGGGCCTCCTGGTGTATGATGCAGTGCAGTATCGGGCAATCCACACCACTTTGACGGAGAAGTCCAGCGAAGCCAGTGCGCCTTCCTTGCATTGATGGAGCCCCATCAGTAACAACGGCAGATAGCTTGTCAAATCCACCATATTCGCTGACAACACCCTTCACTGCCTCGAAAATGTCCGATCCCTTTGTTGTGCCGTGCAGTGGTACAAGTTTTAATAGTTCCTCGTGTACATCAAATGACGCATTTATTGATCTTGCGTACACCAGTAGCTGGCTAACATCGGTAACGTCTGTACTCTCATCTAACGCTAACGAAAAGTATGAACAGTCAGACATGATTTGTTTCAGCTTTCCCTCCACATGACTTTGAATGTCAAAAATCCTGCGAGTCACTGTGCGTCGGGAGAGGGACACAGTTTCAAAATGTTTAGCCATTTTCTCATTTCCAAAGGCGTTAGCCATCTCAATCGCGCATGTTTTCACCAACTCTCCTTCTGAACGTGGCTTCTTTGCTTTGGCAAGCTGGAGTGAGACAGCATATGATGCTTTCAGACTTGATTCTTGGACACTTGTGACCTGGGTGAAAAAGCACTGTTGTTTTTGTACTTTCCCTTTCAGGTCCGCTAGGATCGCTGCTCTGGCAGCCCCGGTGTACCTGTCATATTTGTCCTTGTGCACAGTGTTGTAGTGGCGGCTCAAGTTGCTTACTTTCATGACAGCAACGGTCTGCAAACATATTAAACATGGTGGTTTACCCCTGAATTCAGTGAAAAGATACTCGTTCTCCCACTTTTCTTGGAAAACACGATTTTCCTCAAATATCTTTCTCTTGCTCATGCTGACATCCACATAGGGCCGTGTTCATATGTTACCCGCTCTATCGAAATCAGTTGGAAGTAGCAACCAACGGCTGATTTCAAAATAAAAGTGGATTTGTGTAAAAAAACTAGTTTTTCGGGGTTCGTTACAGTTTGTTTTCATCTGATTTCAAATAAATACAGTCTTGACTTTTAGAATATTAAACTCGTTTTGCCAAATTCAAATTCATGATAAATACAACTTTGAAGCTTGTAACGGCATAATTACAAGCGGAGAACGGAGTAATTTAACGTCACAGCAGGCATAACAACAGCCGGTGTTTCTTGTGAGTTTCCCCCGGGAAACAAACACAATACACACAAACACGTCACAGATTATTTCGCGGTATTTGGCTGCCGAACGAAATCACATATCAGTAATATAAGTTAAAAAAAATATATAATTTTTTTTTAATTAAAAAAATATATAATTTTTTTTTTTTAATTACCTTGTTTTCTAAATTGATCCGAGGGCCGCAAATGGCGACCCGCGGGCCGCCATTTGCCCATCCCTGATCTATTAGATAGCTAGATAGAGGGCCGAGCATTACTAACGCCGTTAGCTAGCTTAGGCGTAACAGTATCCCTCTGCTGACAGCCCGCCAGTATCATGCAGCTCGCGGATCCAGTCATGAGTGACCCGAGAGTAAAACTAAACATATCTATAACTAGTTTAGGTAGCCTCGTTTGAGAGGTAATTCAAATAGCTAGGCTACGTGTGATATTCTAACCTGAAGTGTGTGTGTTGCTTCGCTCACCGCTGCAGGTGATCATGAAGAGCTGCGTGTCGACTCGTCAGCAGCAGCTGATCTCTCTCTCCCGTCAGATTAGACTTCACTCGCGTTTATGTGCATATCGATCAGATCCAGCTAATTATATGAATACCTGCTTATTAAAAGACACCTAAACAATAAGCGTCGCTATGCAAACGGGTGAGGCCACAGAGTATAGCGTAGCATTATGCATTTGTTTACATCCCCACCCGAACCCCGAGGCATTACCAACAGATCACCGCACAATCAACCCATAACAATCAACCCATACAGGACATCTCTTTCTCCACATTAAGTGTTAGACATTAGAATTGACTATTCTTGTCTGTCACACACTCTTCTTGTCCGTTACATACTCTTTTGTCTGGCACATACCAGAGCCGTATAATAGAAGAGTTACGACATCTCCGTTCACTCCAATGGACCACTTTTTTACAGCAATAGCCGCGTTCACACTGCGGTACTTTTCCCACAAAGGTTCATGCGAACTTAGTTCATGATCGCGTTCACACCAAAAAGAGCCGGTACTAAAAGTAGTTCATGCGAACCTTTTTACCCCCTCGAAAGTCTTTTTTGAGAAAAGAGCTATATTCCTGATTGGCTGGGCGAATTGCAAACCACGCCCCGTAAAACTCCCAAAAAGTTCTGTGAAGCCGCCAATTTATTATCCTCGCATTAGCATTATTAGCATTAGCATTAGCCCAGCGCAGAAACGCAGAGAGACTAACTTATGGCAACACAAAATAAAACATGGGAGCGGTGGAGATGAGGAGGTGTCGGCGTTCTGGGGATTTACTCGGAAGGCTTCAGTAGAAGCTGCTGGGAGTCCTAGCAGCTTCTATTGAAGCCAGTCCCTCCCCAACTCCCGGGACTTCCGGCCGGGGACTTTGGGCGGCAGTATACGCCGTGAAGTGGTTTGCGGCCTGCCAGTAAACCCAAAGCAGAAGAAGAAGAAGTGACGTCAGCGGCTTCATTTGCCTAATCCACCCCCAGGGACTTTTTCTGGTGTGAACGTGATCTGTACTTAGTTAATGAGAACTAAAGAGTTCGCATGAACTAAGTTCGCATGAACCTTTGTGGGAAAAGTACCGCAGTGTGAACGCGGCTAATGGCGGATCGTGGAGCCTCTCAATCGTTCCCCGGAAGTTAGCGCCAAGGCTAGCAGAGCTGTGGAGTTGCAGCATAATAGACCGTCCGTGACGGACTTTTAAAGGTAAGAAGAAGTTTAAAGATTTATATTGCGGATATTATCAGTACATCTGATTCAAATGAACATGTGTATTAAAGGATGTCAGTGGATTATCCCTAAATTAGTAGATTTAGGGAACGTTTACAGATAACGGATCAAGCTAGGATACTGAAGCAAGTTAGCAACACACGTTGAACAGCCTTTTAATTGTACATTCCGTTCTCTTAATGTCTATTTGGTCCAACGTTGTTGAATTATAGAAGAGGGGCTTCTAAACGGGATTGTATGCGGGGGTGGAGAGAATTAAATATTAGATAAATATAACTTTGGTGCGTGTAAGAGTGAGTGTTTTTAGCAGAGCCATATTGTGTCCTTGTGATTATGTTGATTATTACCCGTCTGTATAATGTTGCAGCTCAGCTGATTCTGGATTGATGGCAAAGGGAGAGGGACTTAAGTGAGAGTGAAAACACAAGGTAAGTTTAATACTACTGTTTTATATAAGTAAGCATACTAAACATGTATTCTATCACTGTATTATATAAGTAATCTTGTTAGTAACCTACTGTATGGCAGGTGGAGGGGAAGTGATGTTACAGGTGGAGGAGCAAAACTGCAAGACTGCAAACTCACAAGACAGAGAAATCAAAGTGTGTTCTCCAGAGAAGAGGTTGATTTCACTTCAATTTTTTCATATTTTCTAAAGATGTGGAAATGGCACAAAAAAAACCTTGAGAGCTGTAACCAAGACAACTGTAACAACATGAGTAGAGAGCCACCAAGGTTTTTCAAGTCCCTCTCTTACTCCATTTTGCCAACCCAAACTTCCAGGTACATGACGGGACACCTTGCTTGTTTTTGTTGTTTGCGCTCCTCTGGCTGGGTGCTGGCAGGTGGAGGGCAGTGATCCCTTCCCTTCTTCCCTCAATCTTTGAGATTAATGTAAGTAGAAGACATGGCACTGTAAATGTTCGAACATTTAAAATATTATACCACTTAAAAATAAGAAATATTACTTTTGTTACTAAGAGTTCATAGTTATTATACCTGTGTCACCTTTCACACTATCGCTGTGATCATGAGCTATGGGCTTTGTAGATACAGGGGCCCTTCTCTTTTTGACCACAGGGCGATGCACGAAGATGGTGGGTATAGCCTCTGCTCTCAGTCTAGTCTTGCCCTTTTTTGTCTTGACAAACGAGTGACTTGAGGATACTTCACACACAGAACAACTCAGTTTTGTCTGCCCACATACATATTCCATAGTGGTTGAATACACAGTATTAGGAAACACTTTATACTTACTGGACATGTTATACTCATTACATACTGTATATAAAATATGACCAAGAATGTGAGACAACTTTATAGAAATTCATATCACATCTGTTACTGATGCCATTTGTCATACTTTGTTAAACTCACAAATAATAAAGTTCCATAACTTCAGTTGGGAACAGAGACCACACCTTATCTCCCCAAGGCAATTTCCCATCCAATAGGTGTGCTATATAGGTGTGTATAACCCTTTCTCCTGTCTGTTACTCCCTCTTTCAGCACAAGAACCAGAGGGGGATTCAATGGAGCCTGAATACCTGCACTGAGACCCTCACCCTGCACCCTGAGACCCTCACCCTGCACCCTGAGTCTCAACTCTCAGTGTTTTTCAAGCCTTTCCCTGTTTTTTTGTATTAAACAAAACATTAAGCTTTCCCAATGGTGTGGTTTTCGTTTTGTGAAAAAGTGCAAATGCAGTGTTTGTATATAATTACATCACATATTTTGTTGCTGTTGGTCGTGAAATTGCTCCTGCTTCCTCCGCTCTGTGTCAGTGTGGAAGCCGTACATTCGTACTCCTTTCTCTGAGCGATTGGAGCATCCCCAGGCAGCACAGCAAACCATGGTGGCGACTAGGAGGCAGCACACCACACCAGGACAACACGGAGGAAAAGGCACCGACAAACTGCATGATATGCTATTCAATGTTTATTGAATCCCATGTATTTGCAATGGATGTTCCTAAAACAACACATTTAACATCATCATCATCATCATCATCATCATCATCATCATCATCATCATCATCATCATCATCATCATCATGCTGCTGCTGCTGCTGCTGCTGCTGCTAGTCCTTTGATAGTCACCTGTCGGTCTCCTGTCCTGTCTGAAAGCCATAAAGATGACATTAGTCATTTAGATAGCTTGTGTCCTCAATTACCATGGGATTACTGAAACTACCATGAATTTAAGAAAATGGAAGAAATTAATCTAATCTGAATTTTAAAGCATTACTTTAGATCCCCTCCCGCTATATATATCAATACACATTATAAAGTGATGCTCCTGACTACCATACAAGTTTAAGAAGATAATATTGGTTTTAAAGAATTCAAAGCTATAAATAAACAGCAACAGGCTCTTTAACCAAGGCACTGTTAGTAACATGTAAACTAGTTGTTCACACTAATCCTAATATTATCACTTAATATTAGCAAATTCTATTTTATTTTTTAAAACATATTGATATAAATACATACACATATCGATTTGTTGTATAAATATTGCAAATCAAAACCTTTATTCACTAATAATTACCAAAAATCGTAGTTCTATCTCCTGTTATCAATGCATTCACATTGCCCGCCATTAACTTCCGGGGAACGGTTCTCGTCTACATGAACCACGTGACGATAACCGTTTTTGGACTTCCGTTGTCGTAACTCTTCTATTATACAGGTCTGGCACATACTATTCTTGTCTGTCACATAGGCTAAGTGGCGCAACTGATGCGGTATTGCGCTAAAGGGAAATTATTTTGACCGGACATTGTGACCGGAGAGATTTAGATTTGCCGGTCTTCAGCATATTTTACCGGTCATAGTCCGGTAATTACCGGCTAACGGGAACTCTGATATAAATTGAAAGTCACAAAACAGTAAGATTAAGAACAGGGTGCAGGTTAATTAATGTGAATTTCTATCAATTAGCCCACACTGCATTATTCAATATACTATATGTATTTAGAAAAAAAACTGATGGGTGACAGTCACAGATGGGTGTACAAAGGCCTATTACAATATACATTTTCCATGCATGTCTCCAATTATTACTTTATTTATTTATTTCAGTTTCTTGTGTGGATGTTCCTTGCAAAATTCAGCCAAATGCAGCCCCCTGCTGAAGATCTAGAAGAGAAGGAGTGGACAATTCTGGACAATTACAATGACATCAGTACTGATGATGAGCTGTTTTACAGAGCAGATGATCTGCTTATCACCAGCACACCTGACTCCATCCTTGCTCCAGCCCCTGAAGAGCCCACCCTTCCACTGATTGCACTGGAGCCCACCCCTCCACTGACTGCACTAGAGCCCACCCTTCCACTGACTACACTAGAGCCCACCCTTCTACTGATTGCACTAGAGCCTACCCTTGCTCAAGCCACAGCACCAGACCCCACCATTGCTCCAGCCCCAGAATACCTCACCCTTGCTCCACTGACTGCATCAGAGCCTGCCATTGCTGAAGCCACAGTACAACAGCCCACTCTTGCTCCTCCCCCAGAGCCCACTCATAAACCACCAATAAGACAACCATGTGGCCCCAAATGCAGAAGAAAATGCTCTGAGAAATGTTCAGAGGACAGACGAAGAGAAATCTGGGGCAAGTACTGGGATATGCCATCCCCTGAGAAACGTTCCTTCATGTTTCACAGTGTATGCCAGGTACCGACCGCTAAAGTCTGTGGTGATGGAAAAGTCGGCGGGGCAGGTATTTCATCTACAGCAGGGGTGCCCAACCAGTCGATCGCGATCGACCGGTCGATCGCGGGGAGATTCCCAGTCGATCGCGAGATGTGTCTAAAAATAGAACAACAATATTCGTTTTTTATCGTTAATGTCCTATAACATAATCTTCCTATGCTAGAATAATGCACTTGAACGCATCAAAGCGTTGTGATTGGCCGGCGTGACCCCATGTGTCGGGGCGTGGCTGGTGGGCAGTGGGCAGTATTACAGGAGTGACAGTCCGCACACACACAAGACCGCAATTATGGCAGAAGCAAAAAAGCCCAAAATATATAATTTCACTCCGAGTGGGAGGATGATTATTTTTGTATCTATTCCAATTCAAAGTCCATCTGTCTCATCTGCAATGCGAGCGTGGCTTTATCGAAGAAGGGTAATTTAGGAGCGGCATTTCAAAACAGTGCACAAACGCTACGAGACAGAATTCCCTCCTAATTCTGCCCTACGCTCCAAAAGGGGAGGGGCCTGAGAGGACAGCTAAATGCACAGCAGTCCATGTTCACCAGGCCCAACAACAAGAGCAAGGCTGCTAGCATCTAATCGTGTCAGTCACGTTCTTACGAAACACATGAAGTCTTTCAAAGACGGCGAAGTTGTGAAAGAAGCTTTCCTGGAGGCTGCCGACGCGCTTTTGGGGGACAGTAAAAATAACAGTAGCATTTCAACAGGTTTTTGATATAATAAAAACTCACGTTAGATACCGTTATTAATCAGCTGTAAGTTTTAGTTTGTTTGAACTTATTCATTATAGTTATTGTACAAAATGGTATAAGAATGCAAACTTAAATTGATTATAGTCTATATCAATTCAGGTTAAGAAACTAGTGTTGCTTGCATCCTATTTTAAAAAGACATTTCTTTTTATAATCAACTAAAATGCTACAAAAAAGGGTTTGATTCTATTAATTTTGTCTCTTTTATTGCACTTTGGCAGCAGATTCCTGAGTAGCTTCAGATCTGAGTTGTCTTATTAGTAAGCCTAATTTTTACTTTTGTAGCAACACTATTTTTATATAATGGCAAAGAAAGGATTCAGAGTCTTTTCTTTTTTCCTGTGTCATATGTGGCAGCACTGTTCAATATGTCTTGAAAACATTACCCACTGTAGTATGTGACGTGTGAATAAACTCCAACTCTGTATCAACAACACTGTTGTGTAACTTCAATTAAATACTTGTATGTGTGTAGATTAGAAAGAGGTGAGATAAAGGATCTGCAGTATTTTATGAAGTATTAATCGTACAAAGGTCAGTTTTATACAAGTAGAAGTGTGTATTTACCTGGCAGTAGGCTGTCAGTAATGGCTACGCCTCTCTATTTGGACTAGTAGATCTCGGCAGACTGGCAACTTTAAAAGTAGCTCTCGGTTCAAAAAAGGTTGGGCACCCCTGATCTACAGGCTGAAAGATGAAGACCAGGTCCCACAGCAGGTGTGCAAAATGTTCTTTCTTTCAACTTTAGGGTACCACCCAACCAACGACAGCCTGGTCCTTTCAGTGATGGGCAAAGACATCTCAACTCCTCTTGCTCCACCGAAAGATCAGAGAGGGAGACATGCACCAGCCAACAAGCTGGACCAGAAGCCATTGCATGAGCACATTAAGTCCTTCCACCCGACTGTCAGCCACTACCGCAGGGAGCATGCCCCATGGCGCCGCTACCTCCCCAGTGACATTAGCATAAAACTCATGTATGCTGACTACATAGAAAAAGGACAACAAGTGCTCCTACGAGTCATATCGAAAGGCTGTGAAGTCTTTGAACATTAGCGTTACTAAGCTTGGAGAAGAGCAGTGTGAGAGCTGTCTGCTGCAGGAACAGTATGTGAAGGCTGACCATCAGCAGGTGACTGTTTTCAATGTAAACCACCTGCTCAGGATCAAAAAGGTGACTGACTGTTAAGAGGAGCATTAAGCAGTAAAAGATCAAAGTGTTTCTATCAGAAAGGTTTAAATAAGCAACTATTTTCTAACATTTTGACCATATAAATATCCTTCGTTGATAATATGTCAGCATTGTGCTAACAGTTTCCTCTGCTGCCCCCAAGTGGAAAGAACTGTTACTGCAGGTTCAAATTAAACAAAAGCGACAAAATAAATCAAAAAACTGTATTCATGGTTTCTTTTATTTAGCATCACCACTTTCACATGACTGTAAAACCATACGGGACATCTTCCTTCACAATACATTATTCAAACAGAAGCTCACGTTCTTAAAAACCATAGACACAGATTATTTTTTTATTATTACAGACATTAGAATATGCTCTCTGCGCTAAATTGAAAACACTACTGAATGTGTCTCATTAACACAATCCTTACTAATCTCAAATCTAAATTAAAATGATTACGGTATTTTTAAACCACAACATGTTTTTAGGTGTAAAATCAAACAGCAGTATGGAAGCTAACTGCTTGTAGAGACATAATACTAATAATTAATAAATCTATCAAAAACATTCTAAAAGTTAAATATGTGTATGAATTTGGAGTGTGTTTCATTTTCACATCAAGTTGTGTGCTTAGACCACCAAACAGAAGATTTCAAAGGCTAAATAAAAAATCAAATGCCCCAGCAGAATTGTGAATCTATTTACATAAAATACAGTTTCAATATTTGTAGCAGAACATTCCGTGGGGAGGTTCATCCTGTACTGACAGTACATGATTTTTGCTGGTGATGATATGTTAAAGCCACACAAAGGCAAAGAGAGTGGATGTTAGTGTTCTACCAGGGTGTGTGGGGTGACCCATCGAATGACAAAATATATACTATAAAGATATAATATAATAACAATAATTAACAACCAATAATGGAATGATTAAAATGTATATGTTGGACTATTGGGTTGGATTTGGATCAAAGTGTTTACACACCTAGATGTGCTTAATACAATATTGTTAATTTGATTTTTCACACATTTCCATTTCAAAAACTTTCAAAAAAGTCTCTTCAGTAACAAAGATCCCACACAGTGAGTTAAAAATAAAAAATAGAACTAACTATAAAGCGTTTGCTTCAACAAAGAAATATCACTGTGAATAATAAAGTGCTGCTAAAAGGGTGACTTTCCTCAAACAAGGCATGGAAAGAAAAGAGGTTCAACAATTGATACAGCAGTCGTAGACAGTGACTTGAACACCTCGGCCCAATGAGCCAAAGTACAGAGTTTATTATCCATCAGCTACTGTTGTACAGTGCAGTAAACACCCCGAAGAGAGAAAGAGCTGACAGCTCTGCAGAATAACAGTGACAAGCCTTAGCAACGACACAACAAGGTGTCCGCCTCCTATGACACATAATGGGCTTTATGGAGTACACGGGGGGGTTTGATCCAAAAGGTGACGAGCACTCTCAGGATAACGGAAAACCTTACAGATGGAGCACATTTATTTTTGGTCGCCATTTGTGTTTGCGTGAAAAGATTAAGGCAGCTCTCAAGCCAATTCACCAGACTTCTGAAGCTCTCCAGGTTATCTCAACTCAAAAATACTTCAAGTGATGATCGTCCGATGACAGGGGCTCTCAGTCTGGATCGGGCCGACCTGACATGACACTGCTCTAAAGTGATAAGGCTGAAAGGTTGAAGGCAAAGGAGGCGCGATTATTCAAAAAGGGCACTTTATCTCACACATGTTCTGCATCTTTACAACTGACTTTTGGCTTTGTGTCTGCTGATTGTGAGTGTGTAACTATCTCAAGATAAGATGGATGGAAAATGTATTGTGTAGTACTCCAGTACTGATCTGTGTAGATAATGTTCCTTTTTTTGTATGTCAATATTAATTTAAAAAAATGTTCTCTTTAAAAGGAATGGTGTAAAAATACATGAATGGTATAAGATATTTTTTATATATATATATATATATATATATATATATATATATATATATTAGTTATGTCTTCATGACCTTATTTAAAGTAAAATGTTGTTTACATAAGTAACAACAAGGTAAAATATGTGGAGTGTTACCATTAGTCGAATACGTTTCATACAGAAGACTAACTCCTCACAGCAATACAATGACATCACATGTCTTTCATACGTTTGTGTACTCACTCAGTAACTTAAAGAGGTACAAATAACTTATTCCTCATCAGCGGAGCATTGAGACAGTGCCCCCTCTGGTGGGGAGAGACAAAGTCGAGCAGTGCAGCGTCAACAGTGCTAGAGTCTACAGTGATCAAGCATTACAGTAGGATTGATAGAAACAAGTATTTTGCACAGTGAACTGGTCTCTACGGCCGCAGCATTTTTAAAACCGCATAAAGACAAACTGACTGCATGGTAACAAGCTACAAAGAACAGAGCATAAGCACACATCAGGTATAAATTCAGTGAAAAAAAGATTAAAAAAGGGTTGATTGATGCAGACACACCTTTTCCTTCTTTTAAAATATTAAAACCAATCTATCCTCAACTCCTCTCCCCGCATCAGGCGACACAGTGCCCATCAAGTTGTTGTTTCTTCTTGTGTGAGGGGCGGCGGAGGACGTCATTTTTGAGAATCTCACAGGGCTGTGCTGTGCTAGGTGGTGTTTGACGCCCGAAATGTGGTAACAGCGTGAAAATTATTCTACCAATGGATATGTCTACTTCTAGTTAGTGAAGCCTTCTCGTCCCTCCTTGGTCTGAGAAAGAGTTTTTCTATTTTTAGAAGTTAAAATCAGGCCCTCAGAGCTGAGAATCTGCTCCCAGGCTGTTGAGCTCCTCCGGCGAGTGCTTCTCTGCCCCCAAGGCGGACGTCTGACGGAAGCCGGCTGAGATCTCGTCAAATGTCCGGCCCTTGGTCTCCGGCACTTTGAAGTAGGTGAAGACGAAGAAGCAGAGAAGGAGCACCGTGAAGATGACAAACACGTAGGGGCCGCACAGTTCCTGTGAAGAGAGATGAGAGGAGAGAGGAGGCAATTATTTAGTGAGTCAGTGCTCAGTAAATCTGACATTAAGAATGTATAAAGATTTTAAAAGATAGTTAGCAAATGTACTACATTTGTTCGTAAATTAGGGTATTCTTGTAAATTCAACTTAACTTGAATATAATAAAGTTGTTTGCCTTGTCCAGGAGGGAAAATGTAAACACATGTCCAAAAGATAAAAACATCACATTAACGGAACAAAGATCTCCCAGTTGCACAGTCAATGCATTCATAACTATGGTGTAACGCCTATACTGTAATATTTAAAGGTATGGTAGGTAATTCACTTCAGAAACACTTGTTATATTCCATGGAATGCTCTTAATGTCCCGATAGCAATGAATATATTAAATGCTTTGACAAAAAATCCATAATAAAATGTCATCTGTGGAAGCCGTAGCGCTGTAAAAAGCACGACCAATAATTTTTGCCGGCCCGGCTAAAGTAACTGGATGGCCTACCTGCCTGTCAGCCTTCCATCTGGGCACAAACTTATCTCGTGCCCTCATTGGTCATGTGCGCATTCGTGTGTGTTGGAGGAGGGGCTCTGTGAGGAAGTCTGAAGGAAGGGGGAGATTTTTTCCGGTTGTGTACTTTCAAATTCTAGCGCACTCGAGCTGGTTTCTCCATTCTTACCTACCCTACCTTTAAGATTGCTAGAGTTTGTTGTCTAATTAATGGCAATAAGAAAAAAACAATACTTTTATATTTTTCTGTGCCATTGGTATTCTGTAGCCAATAGAGGGGAGCAAGGGAACCCCGGTTGGAGGGTTTGAGTTTTGATATTGATGACTGAAGCTCATCCTGTGTACAGCTGTGCATCTAGTGGCTTTTATAATTAGCACCAACCTTCCTGGAATTGTGGTGTAACTGTAACCTCACAAACACAAACACCAGTTATAATTTTTGTTTCTCACCTCTACATACTGGAAGGTCATTCCCACTATGAAGTTCGCAGTCCAGTTGGAGAAACCAGCTACAGCCATGGCTGCCGGCCGGGGGCCCTGCGAGAACAACTCTGCCACGATGAACCAAGGGATCGGGCCTGGTCCGATCTCAAAGAATGCCACAAAGGAGAAAATGGCCACGATGCTCAGATATGACATCCATTTGAGCTGCTCCTAAAAGAACAGAGGACGAGAGGGAGGTTAGTTGCTGGTAGCTACCCGAAAGGAGTCATGACAGATACATTTTCTTATGGATTTAAGAGAAACGTACCAACAGAGCCAAGGCAATGGTCATTAAGACGGCAGATCCGGCCATTCCAATCAGCCCCAGCAGGTGCAGAGAGCGACGTCCTGCACGCTCTACAACAAACAGCTACACAGAAAGAAAGATGATAATAAATAAGATGAGGAATCCCTCACTGCAGAGCTATAAAGTGATACATTTACAACCTATAATTAGTTCAGCAAGGCTGCTCTAGAAACAAAAGACAGGGGTGCTCAAATATACCTTTTGCATTAAAGAGATTTTTTGAAATGCCAAAACATAACGGTATTGACCAATTCCGTCTCCAATATGTCCAAAGTCAACAATAAACAATCTTGAAAGTTATTATCTTAACTATTATTTATGGGGGTTTTACTTCAAATTGTAAGGCTTCACTCTGTACTCACCGACACCACAGTGAAAGCTGTGTTAACGACTCCGGCTCCAATCGTGGCGTAGACAGGCTGCTCAACTCCGGCTTTCTCAAAGATACGAGTGGAGTAGTAGAATATCTAGAAAATGAGGCAACCAAAACATTTCAACATGAAAGTCTCGTCTTAGGTATGTTCAGGATATCTTTTTCTGTTTCTGATGTAGCCTTAATGTGAAAGTGAACCGAGTACATTGGGAAAAGTTTCTTTCTGTGTCTCTCCATCAGATTTCAATGACAGTCATCAGAGTGATCGGTGGGATAATGTCGAAGCGTGCACACTTACAGCGTTGATGCCAGACAGCTGCTGGGACAGCTGCAGGATGACAGCAACCAGGAGGGGCTGGCGGTAGAGGTGTGAGCGGAAAAGCTCCGGGATGGTCACCTTCTTCTCCCTCATCATCTGCCGGCTCTCCTCCTTCATCTCCTGCATGTCAGAGCTCACATCCGAGGTGCCTCTGAGCTTCTTCAACACTGAAAAGTGCACAGAGAACGCAGGCTGTTATCTCCACAAGTTGCAATGTTTCCCTATTCACCAGGTCAGCTCATTTCTTTCCTATTTAAATATGTGTACTTTATATTATGCATATTTAGCAAATTGCTATTTACATTCTGTTAATAATTGGCAAATACGATCTCATTTATACTCATTTATTTTATTTATGGTTGTATTGTCTGCCATGTTTGAACTTGCAGTATTTGCAGTGTTAATAGCTTTTCTTTTTTTTAAAGCATAGCACTCACCAGTTTTGGCCTTGTTCTCTTCGTTGTTGTTGATGAGCAGGAAACGGGGGCTCTTGGGGCAGAGAGGCAGCAGGATGCACTGCAGCACAGCGGGGACGACGATGAAGCCCAGGAGCAGGGGCCACAGGTCGTCGTTGCCCAATATGGACTCCAGTCCAAACACCTGAATTCAACACAGACACGCATAAGACAATGAACCTAATATAAAAGCATAACAAATACACAGTGGGATGCACACATATTGCATTTTTATCTTATGGGGTCAGCACTGGACTTCCATCGATGTTACAGTGTTAAAATAAAAATACTGCAACAATTAACTTCCACTGACCTGTGCAATGAGGATGCCGAGGACAATTCCCAGCTGGTGTAAGGTGCCCATGGCTCCTCGTAGCGCTGTGGGGGAAACCTCACCCACATACATGGGCACGAAGCCTGTGGTGAGGCCGGAGTACAGGCCCACCACAAAACGACCAGCGATCAGCATTTCCCAGGAGCTCGCCATCTTCGAAAAGCCCATCAGAATGGCCGAGATGAAGGCCAGACTGTTGGCCATGAGCATAGAGTTCCTCCTGCAGAACAAAATACATACAGCAAATTATAATCAGAGCAAGCAGCAACATGTGTGCTTGGAAAGAGAAGCTGATGGTTAAGTGCCTGAACCTGCATTTGCTCTTATAGCCAGCAGGGGGCGACCAACAGAAGATGAACTTTTATTAATCCCTCATGGGGAAATTAATTCTCTGCATTTGACCCATCCTAGTGTTAGGAGCAGTGTGCTGCCATTTTGAACGGCGCCCGGGGAGCAATGTGGGGAACGGTGCCTTGCCTTGCCGTGCCTTGCTCAACAGTTACAAATAAAGTCAGATTTCATCGAAGTCTATGAGAAAATGACCCTTCTTCTTTTCCTAATGATTCCATGGTATCCAACACTACTTCCAACTGTACTTCAATACAGCATGGAGTTCATTTAAAACATACGTTTCAGTTTTGGTAAAAGTAGACAATAAAGCAACATATGTTAGGGTCAGGGTTAGAAAATACCATCATTGTGATTGAGAGGTCAAATTCTAAAAGTCTATGGTTCAGATACCTAATGCTATTAAACTGACATTAACAGAGTTGCATGCTAAAATTATATTTTTGTATTTTATGCATTTCAGCACAATACACATTTTGGAATTATCTTTTTTTATTATATTTTTGTAAAGCTCAGAAAGTGTTCTGACATGTGTGTATCCGTAATGTGTCTTTTGTGACTCTTTTTTTCTTATGATTTGTGTTTTTGAGTTCATCAATCGTGTCTGAAGACACTTTAATATGAATTGATCCTGTAGTAATAAGTGATTTAAGTCAGTCTCACTTATTCTCTTATTGCTTTTACAGAGAAAATAAAGCCAGCACAGTCTCTGTCTGTTAGAAAAGCCAAAGACAAGCAATACACATGTTTTCTTTTTACCTTCCAAATCGGTTGACAAACAGTCCGACAGAGAATGAGCCAACGATGCCACCAACAGAGAAGATGGCGACGGAGATGGACCAGATAGCCGTGAGGGAGCCCTTGGTGATGGGCTTCTGGTAGCGTTCAGACCACGTCTCATTGATAAACTTCTCAATGATCTGCAAAAGGATACAATAAATGTTAAATGTTATTATTATTAAGCTGTCGTTGCAAACTGTTTTTCTCCCACAACCAGCTCATGTGCTTTCAGATATTAAGCACATATGTCTTTGGTTTACATAACTGATTGGTTTTTAAATCATTTTAAAAATAGTAATAGTTATTTTTAGGAACGCTGCTTATGTTTTTGTTTGGGCCAATACATAGAGACAGTTGAGCAGTTACTGTGTGACCAGCTGATGGCAGCCTTGTATGGTCATTTCCATTTCCTGGCAACAAGGAAGTTAACCAGCCTCCTCTAAGTGTCAGATTTCAGTTCCCCTCCCCTCCTTCCTCCATCTTCGTCATCATGGGCGGAAATGTTGACAAACACGCCCAGGCCTCTGTGTCTTTGTGTGTGGGCCCCGCTGACACCCCGTATGATTCAGATAGGTCACCACCCTGTCTGCAACCGCTGTAAATCTGTGACTTCATGTCCCAGACCCCCATCACCAGCACTCTGGTTACCAGAGTCAGCTCCAGCTCCGTCATGTGCCTCTGCGATCGTGTTACATCTGTAACGGAGTACATTTACTTCAGTTCAAACTAGAGTGTCTCCATTTCATGCAATACTAACTTTATTCTTCTACTCCATTGAATCTCAGAGGCAAACATTGTTATGTTTTCACTCCACCACATTTATCTGACAGCTTTAGTCCCTAAAATAAGGGGATTAGGAAAATAGTGTTCCTTCATGGGTTGAGAAAAATCTAATTCTACTGAGGATCAAGTAAACTATTTAAAGACCCTCTTGGATAACAAACAGACAGCTAAAAAAGGAGCTGACTGTGGTTCTCACAGGACACAACTCATAAAACACAAGATGATATAGAATACGATGCAAGGCTGTAATGAAATCAACAAAAGTACATAAAAAAGAATGAGCATGACCTTAAACAGAAGTTGCAGAAGTTAAATGCAACACATGTAAACTTTAATTTAGAAGTACAAAAATCTCTATCTAAACAGTAAAACATTACCAAAGAGAATTAGACTGCCCATGTTTACCTATACTTTTCATACTATAGCAAAACAAACCTACTTAAGTAGTGGTTTGAATCCAGGACTTTTACTTGTGGTTGATTATTTTTGACAGTGTGGTATCAGTACTTTTACTTGAGTAAGTGTAGGATCTGAGAACTTCTTACATCGTTGAACACTTATATTTGTATATTTTGAAACCCTATACCAGAGCTCTTCATGTACTAGAGCGCTATGTTGGCTGGTGGAAATGATAGCTCAGCAGTGTCCTTACCAAAGGAATAGTTACGCTATCATTTGTAATTGGTTTTCCTCTGGTGGAAGCTTACATATGGGATGACACAATCTTGACAAGCCTCAGGTCGTATCTATCAAATTACACTCAAAAGACCTTGCTTGATACGAGAACTATTTCATCACGTACTGTACCCATGTTCTCTTTAAAAGCGTCTTTATTTAGAAGAGCTCTTGGTTTTTACATCTTTAAGAAGTGGTGGAATATAGCCAACTAGATTTAGAGACGTAGAATTTGACAGTTCTTGCATTTGATTTTGTGTTTTCATTTTCTGATGGTTAGTACTTCTTCTTTCACTTTTTGCAAGGCAGGCTAGTGAAAGTAAATCAATCTGAAATCATGAATGTACCGCCTATGGAAAAGTATTCAGCCCTCTTGGATATTGTATGTGTTTCCAGTTTAGTTTGGCGTTTCAACAATAAACAAAAGGAACAAATTCTGTTGAGGGTAAAGAACCTCTATTGACAGTAACAGGGCAGTCCTAGACCATCCCTTTTATAGCAAGCTAGATTTTAGAAGTCAACATCTATTGAAAGTAAAGTGAAACTGTCAGTGTTATCAACAGGCCAAGACTACAATGCCACTATCACTAACCTCAACAGCAACAATTGATAAGTTACGTTATTATTATTTTGCGTGCAGTTCCCAAGTTTCTCTTAATAGACTGTGCGCTCTGCCCCTAACCAGCTGGCTCTCAGCACACAATGAAACAAGCTGCCTATTCATACAGTCAGCTACCAGCAGTCAGCTGTTTCCCATCATGCACAGGGAAAAATAAAATGACTTTTGAACAAGGTAAATCATCTTTTGTGAACACTTAGAAACAAGTCAATGGGGAAGATATGAAAATAGTTTGGTTCCCTAGTATCTTGGGTAGTTTGGAATGTTTGAATTTGAAGTAACTCCTCAAAATGATCTAGCCAACAGGAAGCAATATTTTAGTAGCAGTATTTTAGATATGTTTTACTTTTGGGGGGCAACCAGGTATGGCATGAACATCTATAAGAGAATCGACTTCAAAGTCCTGCTCATAACGTCACAAAGCCCTCAACAATCAGCCCCCCTCCCCCTACCTCACAGACCTGCTGCACCACCACACCCCTTTCCGCTGCCTCCGATCATCAGAAGCCAACCTCCTATCCATCCCCCCCCCCGCATCAGTCACCGGACCTGGGGGGACAGAGCCTTCTCCTTCGCTGCCCCCTCCCTCTGGAACTCACTCCCACAACCCATCAGAGACTGCACCGACCCCCCCACCTTCAAAAACTCACCTCTTCAATCTGGCTTTCAATGTGTGATTGTTTTTTTTATTTGACTTTAACTATATTTATTTGTTGTTCTTTTCTTTTCACTATCTTTGTAAAGTGACTTTGAGCACCTGTAAAAGCGCTAACAAAATAAAGCTATAAATTCCCAAACAAGGATATTATCGGTTTTGCGGCATGCAGCAGGAGGAGGGAGCCACAGATTCGCCTATCTAATCACACAGCCCGACCTGCGTCACATCAGCAGCATCACTGCAGCCTTTATCAAACACTGGAGCGCACAGGGGAGAGGTGCTGGTGATTATCTCAAGTGGTGTTGCTATATACAACTTCTATTCGTGGAGTTATATCTTATGAAGGGGTCATTAGCTAATGAAGGATTAGGAGCCTGTGTTGGGTAACTATTTTCCTGCGTGTGATTTTGCTCAGACCTCCACTGTGTGCGTGCGTGTGCGTGTGTGTGTGTGAGAGAGACCCAGGCTGAGTGTTGGGAAAGGGGATGAAGAGCCAAGAGGGCATGTTCACACTAGCCCAGTGTTTAACAGTCCACATATTCTCCCTCTCAATCTGCAGCCCCTCACCCTGTAACTCACAAGGCTCCTGGGCTGAGCTGCATGAAGACACTGCAGGAATTGGTCCTCTATTCTGAGAATCGATTCATAATTTAAACTTTATTTGTGCAAAAATACCAAACAATCCGTGGTCCAAGTTCATGAAGTGTGATGTTTTTTAGCTTTCATCTGCTTTATTTAACTAAATATCTCAGAGTTTTGGTCTCAGACAAAAAGAGACAGAAGAACCCAAGTGCATTGATTAGTCTAAAAGCATATTAGTAGATGTATCCATATTGTATCCACATGGTATGATTGTTAGTCTAACACAAAGGGCACTGTTGTATGCACACAGTTTACAAAAGGACTTGCTGGTATTGAGTTTCATTGTTTGCACAATCTTTAATGATTGCAATTTTTTTGCACAGATGTCTCAATGCCTTAAATCCCCTTTTAACCATGTGCTGCCCACTTCTTGTGCTCTCTATGACTCAAGCAGAAATGAAAAACAGTGAGTGAACGACCCTATGTTTCCCCACTTTTTAGGAACAACTAATCAAAGCTGCCCTCATTAACAAAGCGTCCTTCACATCCATGTTTTTGCCAGTGTAATGACAGTGGACGAGCAGATGAGAATCAGGCTGTCGTCGCAGTGAGATCTCTAGATCAATGTGACGGCACACTGAGGACTGAAATGTTAAAGGTGAAAAGAAAAGGACAGACTGAGCTCTGGGCTGTGTGGTGCCCCCTGTGAACTGTGCACAGACTCTGTATAGCCGAGGGGCGTGTTCAGACCAACGCAAACCAACCAGACGGAGGTATTTACTCTCATTGTAGTACTGACATTCCCCAGGAAATGAGTGTCTTTGGCGGACCTCTGTGCTAATAAAACCTACTATGGATTTAGTGATTATGTGTGACTGTCTTCTCTTCTTCATTTAATTTCCTCTGAGTTTCCTTGTCTAGCTTTTTTCAAGACTGTTGCGGTTCAGCAGAGGTCTGATTTTGGGCTTGGACACACTCTTTTAGCGAGAACCACTCAAAGGTCTGTTAATATAACTGTCCTTGGCCCTGATAGGCCTGAATAAAGCTATTATTATCTCACCCATTAACCCACCCCTCTACTTTCAATCCTTCTGTTTCAATTCAACAAGTGAGTGAACAACTAGCACTGGGGCTGGATAATCAGGAAGAAGGATCTACTGTACTAATGATAAATAGCCTGCGTATTTGACAACAATTGTTTTAATAGATAACAATTCAATACATGTATATCTTTGTGTCTATTTGTTGTTATGTTGTTTTGAAAAGATTAGAAAATCTATGTGTAAGTCATAAACATGTTATGGCATACAGCTTATGCATTTAAAGGGGCCCTGTTCTGCCCATTTTCAGGTTGATGCATGTTGTGTCTCCACTGTGACATGTTTACATGCTTTAATGCTTAAAAAGGTCAGCACCTCTTTTCACCCTCTGTCTGAAACCAGAGCCCAGTCTGCTCTGATTGGTTAGCTGGCCGGTTCTGTTGTGATTGGTCAACCACTTATAGATGTCCCGCCCATAGGCCTATCACGTACAATGTGTGGGGCGCTAGCCAATAGAAGCCATAGAGTGTGTCACTATGTCACGGAAGTAAACAATGGAGTCCAATGGAGGCGTTTCAGGCAGGGAAGTGTGGGGGAGAAAATCTCTCAGGGGTGAATTTTAGCCTTTGCAGACACGTTGCCAAAAATAAATAAATAACACACTACAGGAAAGGGAAAACCACAACAGCATAATAGGGCCCCTTTAACACTTTGAGATGCATCAGAACTTGACTTGGTATCAGCCAATGCCCAAAGTCCATGTGTCAATAGTGTGACTGAAAAGTTGGGAGTGGTGCATCCTCAATACATAAACTAAAAACACAATTTGAACATCATGCTTGCAGACACTTAACTCACCTTCTGAGGGGCGTTGATGACACCGGTGTTGTAGCCAAATTGCAGTGATCCCAGCACAGCTGTTCCAACAGCCATCAGCAGTGGGAGCGTTACTCGCTGTAAGATTGAGAGACAATAGAAAGTCGTGTTAGAGGTCAGACCAGCTTAACCAGTTATTCAACTTTTTACCCAGTTAGCGAATTACACAACAGATGTTAGATGCTTTCATCCACTGTGGACCATCCCCACAGGAGCAATTTGGGGTGAAGTGTCTCAAGGACACAACGACATGCTGACTGCAGTGGGGTTTGAACCTGTGACCCCCTGATTCGAACACCAACACACAACCCACTGCGCCACATGTCTCCTGACAATTAATTATTTGTCCAAGGAATGGGAAGAGTGCAAATAGTATGACTTAGTGTTGGTTCATATTTCCTATAATGCGATGGGCGTATCTAGAAACTTGCATCAGTCGAAAACATTAAGTTAATGCCAATTTATTGTGGGAACAAAGTGTTCACTATCTTGCTGTATTGCACTTATTTTTAAGTGTGGTTGGGCTTCAGGTGGGCTGAAAATACCTGACTTAACAAAATGTTCATCGTGGTCAGCTAAGCAAGCAAACAAGTACAATCAAAATAAAAAAAGTCCTGAAATATCTTGAAGATGTTTGTCCGTTTTAAACAACATGGTCAAATTGGACTGGCCACAAAAGATGTATTCTGATACCTAAAGAGATGAAGAAATGTATTCAGCCAACAGTCAGACAGGCACCTGTTCCCTGAGGCGTGTTTACAGAGTTGTGGGCGAGCTTGAGCTGAGAAAAACTCGAGTCTGGTCTGAGTGGGCTCCCGCCGAGTTATCCAGATATAAACCTGCTTATTGGAAGAAGTCCAGGTTGGACCCAGGTCTGCATGTTATTGTCTGTGATCCTGTTCCTGTTATTACAGAATTCATTTGCTGCTTGACCTCAGTAGAGCCCGGTAGATTAGAAGAGATTTTCCTCATACCAACAAGTTAATAAACCAAGAGTATGTCGCTTACTTCCTTCTCTCAGACAGACAAAGAAAAAACAGCCTCCAGGAACAATTGACCTTTGTTGGCGTTTACTCAGACCTGCTATCACTTCTCCTTCTACTAACTGTATAACTGAATTATTCAAAAGGAGAACTTTTTGAAAACGTCATGAAAACAGTAACAAGGATTACACACGTACGTCAGAAATGTGTAATTATCTCTCGAAAAGTGCACATAGATCAGATTAAAATCTAGATAAATATAAATACGTTTTCCAACTTTTATCACCACACCATCAGTCATCATGTGGATGATTACAGTTTCCACAATGATTCACACCAGATAGGTTCCTTATGTTTCGCCAACAGAAGAGCCGACCTTCACAAGAGTAGACTTTATCATGTGCAGACAAAACAAGAAGAAATAAAACATCTTCATCTAAAACAGTGTCAGGACACAAATCATGCTGTTGCAAAGGGTCAAACCTGTTGTGGGTTATAGACCAGAAAGAAAATGGACACAGCCCAATGACACCACGAGTACCTCAAATCCTCTGACCCACAAAGACGTTAGATCACAGCACAAAATGACAACCTATGCAAATCCATTTCCACATATAAAAAAAATCTAAAATATAACTGTTTTTTCCTTGAAAAATGCTATCCCTTACACTAATGGCGCATTTCCACTGCAGGGCCTCGCACGGCTTAGTACGGTATAGTTACGCCTTGGTAGGCCAGGCTCACTTTATTCTGCGTTTCCATTACAGTTTAGGAACTGGGGTAGTAACTATAGTAACGCGGTGTAGGCGGAGCCGTGACGTCATATTCAATGAGAACCACAGAAAACCAACATCAGCCGTTAGCTGTTAGCACTCAAGCTCACAGCTCCTCATATCTGTTCATAAACTAGACAACAGTTAAACAAGTACAAACCACAGACTGCCTGTGTCATGGAGAATACAGTCGCTGGTTTACTTATGTCTGTAGGCCGTTGTTGTGAGTGTGGACGGTCGGAGCATATACAACGTTAGCAGAAAACACGCATTTTAAAAAGGGTTTTTCGCCTGCCGTCTGTCTGCAGACTTGTCAAAGCATTAATTCATGGTTTTTACTAACCGGTATCAGTATGTTGTTACTTCGGCATCATTTTGAAATGTGTATTACAATTAAATCACGGTCAAATATGTTCATTTTGTTGTAGTTGTAGCCCCCTTGCCAGCGATTCTCTCTCTAGTTTAGCATACTTAGCCCGGAAAGAACCTGGATTTTGGAGAGCCAGAAAAACTGTGAGACAGCACCCGTTAGCCGGAACTACCCCTAGTGGAAACGCAACAAAAAACGTGCCGGGTTTGGCACGGCATGTTTAAACCATGCTACACGCTGCAGTAAAAATGCGCCATAAGTTTCATGAAAATGGGCCAGTGTTTTTTCTCAAAAAACAAATCCAGAAAACAAAAAACCAACAAATCCAAATAAGCATAAACTTCTTGCCGGATGTTGATCTATAGCACAATACTTTATACTATATAATCATTTTTAAATTTAAATTTAATATTTACCCACTGGATAACAGCAGAAACAAGCGTGGACCATATCAGTAAAATTATCACCTTCACAATTGATATGGAAAGACTTGAGTTGCCACACTCATTTTAACATCCAGCTTTTTAAAAACAACATTAGAATGAACTTGTACTTGTGTTTTCTGCCCACCTTCATGTGAGTCCAATGTTAACTCGGTTTTGGTGCACCTACTCCTGAGGGATACTCTTAAGCTGCTAAATGCTCCACTGTGTATACCAACTAGCATCTAACTTCATGTGTTTCCTCTTTGGGGCTGGGGGAAGGGGACGGGCAGTGGATTCCTTCCTTAAGACTCGGTCTCTAACCTTAAGGCTAATCCTCTGGTTACATTTTCATTAACTGTAAGCTCTCAAACCAGAAGAACCGACCCCACCAGGTTTAAAAGGACAATCCCCAGAAACTATTTGAAGCTATTGTGCATTCTCCTCTGTAATATAACACAGAGCAGCAGTAAGCCTGGTGACAGAGGCAGCACGGGGACAAAGAGTCAACACATTTTCTGTGGGGACAAGTATTTATTTCCTGCATGATGAAGAGGATGGAGAGCTATGAAAAAAAGTGAACCGTGACTTCAATAAAGACTCGCCTTCACTGCAGAACCAATAAGAACCCTCGTTAACAAGGCTATGACAGGAACTGTATATGAACACACCCTTTTCAGCCTTGTGGGCCGGGCTATTCAAAGAGTCTTGTTGCCAACGAGGAAACCAACCCGATCTGATGACATTCTGTAAAGCCACTGCTGACCAGAGAACGAACGAGAAACAGTAACAAGTTTTCTCTACATAAATACAAGAGACATTCTGTCCGTCCATTTGGAAGAAAATGACCACTGAAGGCGTGTTTAATCCCACCCCTCTGTGACATATTTACCTTTAACCCATATTTCTTAGAGACGTCCCTCTGCCTGGCCTCAGTCAATACATACCGTTTGTGTAGGCCAATGGGTTCACTCAAAATACACAAATCCCAATGTTTTGAGACTTGCTTCAGGCAAACATTCCCTGCTGCCATCTTAAAGGAAAGTAGGTGAGTTGGATATCATTCTTTGTGTACAGAAACAGAAGCATAAAACATGACTTCCTCACCAGTGGAACAATGAAGTCACACCCAAAACAACTATTTCATGATAATAGCCTTGAGCTAACGCCAGTGATTGTTCTTCAGCTCGCTACCTTTTTCGCATGTTTGCTGCATGTTCGCATGTTCGCTGCAGCTCTCAGCGTTGTTTACATTTTTTTAATGAAGTTCCTGCATTGGTTTACTTGCACATGATGGATAATTAGTCTCAAAAGCCTGGCATTGCATACCACACTAATCCACATGCATACTTAAAGCTGATTACAGGAATAGGATTTCACTTTCTTAGAAGGATGGTATTTTGAAAAAGGCAAAATAAGGATTGCTAATGTCTCAAAAATATTTCCCAACAGGAGGATTATTTATAATAAACCTGTTTTATTAAAATACAATACAAAGCATGTCAGTATCACTTTTAACATCAGGACAAGCCATATTGAAAAATAAAAAGGGGTGATGAATGCCTTGTAATTAACAGGGTTTACAGAGATTTGAAGATATTTTCAGTCTTGATTCTAAAGATTGTAGTGACTATAACAAGGGAAAGTCCATAATCGCATTGGGAAAGTGTCCTGTGGGGGGTCTTATGTTCCTTTGTCAGACTTAAACATCTGACACGTTGAGTTCATGAGACTTATGAATGTAATAACGCTTTTCTTCTTCCATGCCTAAGCTGTATCTAAATGCACCATAGAGCGGAACAACATCCATGCCAATCTGCCCTACATGTGACAAGTAAAAAGTGGTGTTGGCCTGCAGCGAGGAACCTTTCTGTCTAGTCATTAACACTGTTGATAGCAGCTCTGGTTGCTAGGCACCGCTGCCTCTATCTGCTCTTATTGGGTAAACACTGCCTGCAGTAAACAGGAGTGAAAGAGAGCAAAAATAATAAAGCACTCCTGGAAATCAGCAGGATGGAAATGTAAGATCTGTGCAAACATTTACTGTATACACACACACCAGCTCACAATCAACCAGGCCTTTCTAAATAACTCATACACAATATTATAATGGGTTAATGACAGTAAAATATGATGAGGACATAAAGTAGAAGATTAATCTAGATGATGATATGTGCAACTATGACAGCTAATATAAACCATTGTTTAACTGATTATGCTTAAACCAAGCCTTTTACCACCAATGAGATAGTAAGCTCTGACAGAGAGGTGTGATAAATTCTTCAAAAACAAAACGATATTGTGGTTAAACACTTCTTTCATGGAAGTTAGAGGTTTTACCACAAAAGATTAAGCGTGCTGCAAACAACAATCAAAACTGAAGTAGGCAACTTACATATAACTTTAAAGATATTTAATTTGAATAAATGTACCAGTACATCAATGTTAACATATTACATTATAACAAAGTGCTGCATTAAATATGCTACGTTAGTACACATACAAAAGCAATCTTTGGTCCTTGTCCAGCCTTGGTTGAGGGAGAGCTAGTTTTCTCTATTTTATCTACGGTGGTGATACATATATATAAAAGATAAATACATTTTGAAATACTGATTGTTAAAAGGGTTTTGCTGAGGGCTTGCTTTGGTTTGTTACCATTACAAAAATAATGACTAAATAATATGAATTATTATGTTTGCATATTTGTATTTGAGTTACAGTATACAAGTTGAAAACAACCAACGTAAAGTCAAATAAAAAACAATTACAATCATTTATTATTTACTTTTTGACTTTTCTTTGCTTCTTCTTTTGAAGCCAACCGGAAACAAATAGTCAAACTTGTTCCTCCGGATTTCCTTTTACCTTGTTGAAAGTTAGTCATCACGCCTATCTTTAACAAGGGTTTTACATAGGATTGAGCGGTGTTTTAAAGCAGAAGCAGTAATTTGGCTCCGCTCACTTCCTCCATGCCAGAGTGAGCTGGATCCTTTGTGATGGCCTATGCTGATGCTGTCACGTCCCCCTGTGTGTGTCACCTCCACAGTCTCCGGTTACACAGCTGTGGGAAACCTAAAGAGCACTGTCCTCGCCTCCACTCCTCAGCTCTGTTCAGCACTAAAGCCTCCTCGTGCTTGGGCAGTGGGGTCCGCTTCCAAACATCTACTAGCAGTACTTTAATGTAGATGGATGTATTTTAAACCTAATAGGCATAAACTGGTTGACACTGCTGTCGATGCATTTAAAGCTGTGATACAATGAGTAATTTACAACTAAGTTTTTTTCTAGGCCTAAAATGCAATTTTTCAGGCAAATCTTAGTGTACTTTGAAACACTCTATATTGAACAAGTTACTTAGGTGTTTTGCTGCGGTTGCTATGATATTTATGAAACCAGTTTCCTCCCTCCTATTATTGCCATTGCTCTTGTGTGTGTATAATGTGTGTACACAGACTCCTTGTGTGATGTTGAAGTCACTAAATAAATGGGCAGAAAACATGATGAATTATTAAATAATTTAAAAGGGCGGTGTGTGGCACAGTGGGTTGTGCATTGGTGTACGTATCAGGGGTCACGGGTTCAAACCCCACTGCAGTCAGCATGTCGTTGTGTCTGAGACACTTCACCCCAAATTGCTCCTGTGGGGATTGCCCACAGTATTGAGTATGTAAGTCGCTTTGGATTAAAGCATCTAACAAGTGACATGTAATGTAAAAGGGATGGGCACATTTGCCTATGAAAATCGCCTAGCATATCAAACAAATATGCAAAATGACACAGACTTGAATATGTGCCATGTGATTGTCTAAGTATCCTGGAATTCGTATTTAACCTTTATTTAAACCGTGTAAAACAATGACAGTATCATCTGCATGCTTGACCTGCAGAATTTTTTTTTTTTTTTTTTTGGAATGGTGCTTATTTATCTGTATGCGCTGCACATACTGTTTTAAAGCCTTATCCATCAGGGCCAGTGAAGCTCCAGCCCGTCACAGTGAGATCCGATAAGAATGTTTTCACAAATGCTAGTCTGGCTCATATAAACAAATGTACTATTGTATATTAGATTTATGTCATAGAGACAAGAGACGGCTTATATGGATTTGTGATGGTTTGTTGTATCAATACAAGTTGGTTTATTCGGTAACACAATAATAAGAAGAAGTCAATATTCCAGTGAGACACAGATAGGCGCTGAATTAACTATTGTATACAACCATTTTCTCTCTGTGAACAGTGATCAGTACAGTGTGCAGACAATTATCCAGTTTCTCAGCAAAGTGAAACAAATGTAATCGGTCTTTCATCTAAATTAAAACCTTCCTAGAACTCTTAATCAAAACTTTGCAGCAGAGCCTCATTAAGGGTTATTAGAACATGGCTGACAGTTACACTATAAGACGTACTGAAGGGAGCAAGTCAGGCAGACAAAAGTAAATCTACTGGACTGTCTTAAGAAGGCAAGAGTTGGCACACGGCTAAAAGGCGCAAGATGGAGAGGAATTAAGCTTGTGCAATTAGGTCTGTACAATGTGAGGCTTGACTCCCAATCAAAATACCTGCACGGTCAAGTCTGTCTGAGAAAAAAATGTTTAGTGGCTGTTTCCTTCAAACACAGCAGGTCAACTGTATGCTTGTCCCCAATTAGAATATCCATTCTTTGTCGAAAAAAACAAGAAGACTGACGTGAGCTTACTGTTGTTGAAAAGCTCTTATTTGGCCAACAATGTGAGGTCATTAGCATTGCATGACTACATGGCGAAGCAGGCAATTGCGTAAGAATTGGAACAAAGCTGCACTCAAAGAATTAGATTGAAAAGCAAGACAAAAAATATACTTAAAACTGAAAAGGGCATGGGGGGCACCAATCTCTGCTAATACCAAACGGCCTATCTCGCAACTTTAACTAAAGTAACAAAATAAAATTCGGTATCCGCTCCAGAATGTGTATCCACTCCTAAATAAGATGGGTTTATTCTTTCACAATTTACATAATTTTCACCAAGTTTTTTTTTTAAATGTAGGCAGTCGTTTACCTGTAATCCCGGCGACAGCAAACAAACAAAACAGGTGGTGGTAATTAAGATAACATAAATATTAAGTTGTGATCATTTAAACATCTACAGTGTTCAAATGTACAGTTCATAACATGGCCTACGTGACATCAATGGCATGACATCTTACTGAAACCACCGGTGACAGACACGGCATGTTTGTATTTTTTATAGCACAGCATTTACACTGCACCTGGGCCACTTTGACGGAAATGAAACCGACACAACGCTTTTTTACCAACTTGAGTCAAAGTTTCCATGTACTTGAGTGTATGCCACACATAACAAGGCACAACACAACACAAGTACCAGCCAGGTATGAAAATCCTGTGCACGAGATGTTAATTAGCCTGTGCTAAACTGCTTTTTCACTACAGCCTTGCAAAAAAACAGCTCAACCATTCTGGAAGCTTCAACAGAGGGAGTGAAGCAACGAGCCTGGGAAAGAGAGGGACAACTTAGCTTCAACACCCCAGGGTTGGCAACCGCTTATTCCCTCGGCCAAGTCTCACTCTGTGGAAATCTGCTGTGTCGGTGTCACAGTGGAAACTGGGACCGGAGAGGACTGTTCCCATCACGTCCTCAACAGACCCCGACCAGCTGAAAGGTCTGAACAGGCCAAGTTTGCTCTTTGGCGACAGCTACAGAAACATGTTCTGACCACAATGTCAGTCTGGGCTGCCCCACTGCATTAAACTTGTCTTACATCAAAGAAGGGGGACGTTTTTAGTATATTTCACTGTGCAGAGTGTCTGTGTAACTGGCACGACAAGAACGAAGACAGTGTTAACAAACACTAGATAAATCTACTTTCTGAATAACTGCATCACAGTGTACAACTGATACTAGGTTTGGATTAGGTTAGTGATTGATTGATTGATTGATTGATTGATTGATTGATTAAGTAATAAAAGGATGCTGGATGTATTACTTAAGAACTACATATTATGTTTGTGTGTTTTTAATTTCGATCACTTCTTCTGTCGTTGACATAAATCTGTTGGTATATTTGGCTCCATTGGAACACTTTGATGCACATTCAGTAGCAGTGTGTGAGGTTGTGGTTACGATGGCGATATCCAGACGCGTACAGCGAGGACTACAAAAAGACAAACTAGGTGACTGGGGATGTCTATTGAAAACATTGCGAGCTCGAATAAATCATTTAAATCAGCTATTGTTGCCAGACTTATTACCGAATATCGTTCTTAATGTGATACCAAGTCCATCTGAGACCTGTGTACACCTTCATACAGCCTCCAAGTGAAGTGTACGTTGTTTACTCACAATTTGAAAGCAGCGTGAAGTCTTCAGCTGTGGTAAGCTGTGATCCGCTCAGGTGAAACTGTGATCCGACTTCTGTGGCTATCTACCAGCGATCATGTTTAACATGAAAGACCACACACGTTTATCCCTTATAACTTTGCAGCACTTATCCAGATAAGATGTGACTGTTTACTTGGTTAACTTTCGTTATGCATCGACATATACCCAATGACGAGGATACTCACATATGTTGAGAACTACAAACACATATATTCATAATTTTTACACTGCATGTGAGCATCGTTTCTACCTTAACGTGTATGCTTTTAACTTTGTTCTTATATTTTTTGTATCTATTCCTGTGTAACTTGGTAATATTAATTCCTTATAGTTATTGTTGTCTTTTCATCTGTCGGTGATGATTATACCTAGTATTACATAACGAAACACATGGCCTGATTTGCATATTGGAACTTTATGTGTGCACTAGAATACATTTATATGTATTCAGTTGAGAACTACAAGTAGAATACATTCTAGTCACATCTTATCCGGATAAGTTCTGCAGTATACCGTTTTTATAAAAGGGATACATGTGTGTGTAGTCTTTAATATTAAACAGTTAATTAAAAAAAACAGTTAAACTCGAACACCGGAGCTTCCGGTTTAGGAGGTGCGCACGCAGCGTCTCGTTTTAACCTATGGTTTTAACTGAATATTTATCATGTTTACATGGACATACTATTGCCTAATTACCGCCCCCTTCCAGAGACGCACTGTCAAACACACTCATACCTGCTTGGTATGACATTGAAAAAGTTGCATTAAATAAAAATAAATTACAATAAAATGACTGTTGTTTCATCTTCACATCTTGTGATCATGTCTATAATTTTGAGCACCAAATTATTGAAAAGTATCGAAAAATACTGGTATCGATAAGCAGGAGCCTATCGGTATTGGTATCGATACAATCCTAACGATACCCATAGCTACTCGTGGGTATAAATAGCTCTTATAAACTTGTAACCTTTTTTCCCTAAGTGACATAATACTTGATCACACCAACACTACGCAGGAAACACGCGAGACAAGAAATCATCCTTAGTTATGACGTGAAGGAAAATATAACAAAGCTCACAAACTGTTGATTTTTAGATGCAAAAATAAAGGGAACATTAAATATAAAGCGACTTAAGGTTGCTTTTGGGTGCAGAGACGAACTGGTCCACTTTAGTGTATAGTAATGAACATAAAAGTGCCCAAAATAAAATTGCCTACTTTTAAATACGCCTTTATACAGAACGACGTAATACATGACATACACATTAGCTGCATTGTGTCTCTCGGTGGTGGCACACGTGGAAGTGCCTCAATGGGTTAAAATATAGTGAACAACTCACTGAACTCATGGGTCCCTTTGGTAACATTGACAGCACAGAGCTAAGACAAAAAAACACACATGGAACCGGTTTGACTGGATTTCAATGTTAAAGCTACATGAAGTGAACTGAGTCACAGTGTGTTATTACCTTTCCTGAGTCCATGGCTGCGATGAGTGGGAGATATTCTTCGTATTCTTTGTCTTTTGTTAAAGTTGAAGGCGATGGAGGGACGTCCTCGGGGTCTCCCGGTGGGTTTTGCTCAGAAGTTTGTAATGTTGAAGGCTATTTTGCTCAGTTGAAAACACAAAGTTCGGTTGAGTGTTCTTTAAAGAGAAATGGGTCAAGTCTTTTGTGTGGGGGATTCTCTGTAAAAAGCCGGGCACCAGCTTGAGTTTCTCCCGCGTAGTGCAGTTTGTGTCGCGGGTCCTTCAGCTCTCTCTCACCATTTCACATGAGTAAAGTCTTCCAGGAAGTTGGCGTTAGGGCAGCCGAAGAAATACCGCCTTGTCCGGCAACAGATCTCTGGAGGCAGAGGCCAGTTACGCTTCATATATTAGAGCTGACGCAATGTTTAGTGGGATGTGCCCGATACAGGCCCATCCTCCTAAGGAGCCAATGAGAGGCTTTCCCGTTAGACACACACCAAGCCTGCCAGCCCTGGGAGGAAGTATTCAGATCCCTTACCTAAATAAAAGCAGAGATACAAAAAATACGCAGCTAGAAATAAAAGTCCTGCATTCAAACCCTAAGAATAAGTACAGCATTATCAGCTAAAACTACTTAAAGTATCAAAAGTAGGCTACTTAGCTACATATGCAGCAGAATACCTTTCAATATTTGTGTTTTTGTATTGTTATAAACTTGCATAAATCTTAACTTGTGTGCAGAATTGAATGTCATTGTGGGTTTTGTTAAAAAAAAAAATATTTTTTTTTTAAATCACCACATTTGTTTATACAAGTCCTGCTATCCTTGACTTTATTTATTTGCACTGTTGTCCCCTTTTTCACTGTAGTCGTTATGTCTAATTTTGTGTAAGTACATTGATAGCAAAGTCGAATTCAGAGTCTGATAATTGTATTGTTGCCTTGCTCAGGGGGCCCCTCAGAAGTACTTGATCGTTGTGGGACTTGAACCAGTGACCTTGCATTATGGACTAAGCCCCACTGCCCAACGTTAAACAGGTTCAAATGATATCTGACAAATGAGGTAAAAAAAACAGTTGTCATTACCCAACATGTTGTTGAGTGTGTATACACATTTTCTTTTTTCAAGTGTCTTCATGTAATGCAATGTCTGTCCTTTCCATTATCATTTAACTTCTAAGCGAATTTGTGCAGTCCCATATGCAACCCTGTGAAGCTGACAATTGAGCGGCCCAGACCAAGCAAGGAGGCAGAGGCAGCACGTCCCAAATATAAGCCGGTGTGGGCATTTATTACAGCATGAACACAGCCTCAATCCTGCTGCTGCTGCTGTTCACGTGGGCACATCCTGCAGCCACCAGGATCTCACACACACTACCATCCTCAAAACAGACAGGGCAACAGACCCTAAATACACACTAATCAGCCATTCGACACAGGTGGGGGGGGGGGGGGGGAGGAGACAACACATGGCACCAGGTGCAACAGCAGGTGCAAACCAGGAAACAGAGACAGCCAAACTAGTTACATAAATTACATATGCTTCCTGTGCAATGTTTTTAGCGCTATATTACCCGTAACGGAGGCCGAGATCTATGGGCCCAGAGATCACCTCCGTTACATTTCCTTACCCCTCTCGCCAGGAAATACAATGTCTTAGGAATCTTGGCATCCTCAGGGGGGGGCCGTGAAGTCGAAAATAAGCTTCCCTTTCTTCCTCTCCATGCGCTCCTGCTGGTTCTGCTGTCTGAAGCGCTCTCTCTCCTGACGGACTTTCTCGGCTATCTTTGCCATCCGCATTTTGCGCTTCAGTTTTTCCTGCTTCTTCCTTTGTCGGAGGTGCCGGTAAACGTGGAACTCCCCGCTGCCTGCACCGGCGCTGGAACCCATCACCTCGCGGACGAACTCCGGGGTTTTGGCAATTATCAAAAGCTGCGACTCCGTTCCTCCACGTTTCCTTGGCTTGTTATTCTTCTGAGTGTGCGCCACCATCTTTCCAATCGTTCTCAATGCTTCTGCCTTCCTCTCTTCTTCCCTCTGTAACCAGAGCTGCTCCTCTTTCTGCTCTTGCACCAATCTCTGGTTCTCCGCCAGGATCTCTGATGCCTCAGCGGCAGAGCCAGCGCCCGTCGAGCCTCCTGCCAATCTGCCTCCGGAGTCTCCGTTCCTCTTCCCGTGCGAACTGCTGCTCACTGGTTCCCTGAAGCTGCAGGACTGACCTCATCATCTCCCGCAGTTCCTCCATCACTCTCACCTCCTCACTTGGTCAATCCCACTTCTGACACCACTTGTGAAGCTGACAATTGAGCGGCCCAGACCAAGCAAGGAGGCAGAGGCAGCACGTCCCAAATATAACCCGGTGTGTGCATGTATTACAGCATGAACACAATACACACAGCCTCAATCCTGCTGCTGCTGCTGCTGCTGCTGCTGCTCACGTGGGCACAGCCTGCAGCCACCAGGATCTCACACACACTACCAGCCTCAAAACAGACAGGGCAACAGACCCTAAATACACGCACTAATCAGCAATTCGACACAGGTGGGGGGGGGGAGACAACACAGGGCACCAGGTGCACACAATCAACAGCCACAGACATGGGGGAAGGGGAACACTTTTAACATGAAACCAGGAAACAGAGACAGACAAACTAGTTACATACATTACATATGCTTCCTGTGCAATGTTTTTAGTGCTATATTACCCGTAACGGAGGCCGAGATCTATAGGCCCAGAGATCACCTCCGTTACAAACACAATGGTCTTATGTTTAGTAAGTTGATTTTAAGAACACTGAGTGTTTTACTTTAATTTGAAAGCTGTTTTTTGAAAACATCTACATGTGTGATCTAATGATCTTTAAACCATGTTGGTGACATGACATGTATACCCTCCATCCAACCCCTGTGCTGTGATCTGGGATGTTTGTTACCAAAAGCTTGAAAAAAGACATTTTAAAAATGAAAACTACGCGCTACCTTTTGTTTGGGATTAAGGGGAGGTGTCCGGTCTGACTGGATGTAAAACATTTAAGAAAATAATTATGGGAAACGCACGTGTTTGTACAGTGTTGGAGAGACCAGAGAAGAGGGAGGGTACAGGGTAGAATTTGACAAAAATGTTTCCCATTGTATTTTATCTTCTGCCTTTGAAACCTTGTGAACATAATTATAGGGAAACGCAAAGGAAGTGTGAGCCACAAACTGACTATATTGGTTTCACACAAAATACATTAAATTAAGAATTTAAAACAAATGACACAACAATAAGATTGTTCTTAAACAAGTGTCATATTTTCTCGACAATATTTCTAGGATTCCCTTTTTTTCATTCCATTTACTTACCAAATTATTCACTTACAGTAATAGGAAAAAAACTTTCTTTAACATACATTTTAAGATATATTATTAATTATGCACACCAAATTCATGTACTAAAGCTAAAATGATAGAGGGCTGAAACCAAAATAAAATTCACCCTTATGCTTATCACTTTATCCAATACACAATAACTTTTTAAATGATGCCCATTATTTGGTTACAAGTGGTTGAAGCATATGAAAACGGAAAATAACCATGGGTGTAAAGGAAGAAGAATGCCTGCATTCATACAACAGCAGCAGCAAGGGGACATTAAGGGGTGGAAATGACACATTACGGAATAGTTTATTTTGTTTGGTTCTAACATGCAAATCCTTTGAAAGCCCAACAAAACAATAACAGACATTTTCTGGAACAAAGACTTGTGCAAAGGTTCTGAGGGATAGTATTGTGCACTAAATCAAACGCTCAGGATGCCAGCCACAAGGAGTCCAAATGTTGTCCTGTTTATAGAAAGCCTTTGCATGAAATGATGTACTGTTGGAAACCTTATTACACTTTGCCAACACATGGAAAATGTATTTCCAGATTCACAAAGGAATCCTCTTTCATACATATGCTTCCATGCCTGCAGCCAAAACTTATCTTATAACAAGCATTGAGTGGATTAAATAATTGTTTTTTTTACGGTTTGGGAAGTGTGCGTATTTTCTTTATTGCTGTGAGTTAGATAGGACGATTGATATTACTCTCACGCATAGTGCTAAAGCCAGAGGACAACAAAAATAGCTTGGCATAAAAGCAATAGAGGGGGATACAGCTTCTGGTTCTGTCATTAAACAAAGTTCACCAACCATGAATCCTAGAAGTTATTTATGACATAAATAGTTTGTCATTTTGGAAACTTATTTGCTTTCTTTTTAAGAGTTTTTATATATAATAATATATGATATTGTTTGTACGGTAAACATGAAGCTACAGACAGAGGCGTAGTTTAGCTTAGCAATACGTTTGGAAACTAAAGTGGCTCAGTCTGAATGTAATAAAATACACTACCAGTATCTCTGAAGTCCACTAATTAACCATTTATATCTCTTTTGTTTAAATGAGGTTTACCTTTGGACAGAGATTCAGTTCTTTATGCTAAACTAAGCTAAGCTAAGCTTAAGGCAAATTGGCTCTAAATGTATATTGGAGTTATTATTATTATTATTAGTGTATTTCAAAAAATCTTAGACTATTCTTGTAAAAATACATGTTTTTTTTTATTGTTTAGAGGCCTTGAACATAAAATGCATTCACAGATAGCTTGGTCCCTGCAGGCATCACAAACAGTACACAAAACATTATCACCTGACTAACTTGTTTTGTCAAACTTGTTACAGCCTGTTAGCACATTCGGCAGATTTGGCTAAACATTGGCATTTATATGGAGTCATGTCTCTGTCTGCCTGATTAATTTAAGCACAATATTCACTCTCTTTAAGGTTAGTTCTCTAACCCTTGAGAGGAAATCTGGCTGTGTAGCTACTGAATTCTTCACTATGATTCAGGGCCGTATTCATGGAGTCAACATTGGGGGGGACCAAAAATTCAATACAAATTTGAATACTAATTTCCTGCAATTCTAAAGGAAAATACATAAAAAATCACTAACACATTGGATACTTTAAAACCTGTTTTACCCCATGCCCCTGCCCGTGGGGGCAAAACACAACAATAGTCACGAAACTGTGTCTCAGGCATGGGTGTAGGAAGCATCCTCAATGTGGGAAGATTTGTTTTTAAATGTTGAAGTTAAAAGCATCAATCTGGTGCACTTTGAGAGCAACATTAGGGACTAAATCTATGGATACATCTCAACAACACCCATGTGAAACAGAACTGAACAGATTTACTTTTTCTTTATGCATATTTTACAAATCACTCCCTTTTTAAACTGTAGTATGAGTTGGAATGATTTCATACCTGTTATTCTGTTATTCTCTTATTTTGTATAACTATAATGATCATATAAAGGTGTGCCTTGGAAATGCTTGTTTTGCATCAATCTTGATACAGGGTACTTATTATATGTTATAGTTTGGATTCCTAAAGCTTTTAGTCTACTATCCCATCATTCAAGGGTGGTTTTCACAATAAGTAATGGTTTATTTTTTGTACGGACACTATCATTTACATTTTTTTACTATGTTCAATCTGAATTTACTTTAAAAACATCTATATTGATATCTATATTATATACTGACACTAGCCCGCCAAACCCTGGCTAACAACTGAAACCAGCTAGCCCACAGCTAGTTAGCTACTATTCCTGAAAAGTTCGGTTTTAACATCAGAACTACAAGTTACTTACACAAAGAAGCTAAACCGTTGGTATCTGAATATTGGGGGGGATGTGTCCCCTGCTATGATTACAAGCTACGAATCACTTTGAAAACAACGCTATGAGTGTTGACCTCACATGCACCTGACAGCACATGTACTAAAACCCCGGGGCAATTGCACGTGAGTCCACTGGCAGCTCATGTTCTCCTGCTCTGAATTAAACCATGGGACTCGGTCTGGGCTCTCCTGCACGTAGGCTCCCCTGCTTTGTTATTCTTACGAGTCACTGTCCATCACCAGCCTTTGTGTCGCTCAATGCTCTCAGGACAATCCTGCAGTGTTGGAGCTCACAGTTGAAAACATGGCGCTACATCCACTCTTTCTTTCAATATTAATCATGAATGAGCATCTTCTTATTCTGAGTCACCTTTTTGGAACCCTGATCCTGGCGTTTGCTCAAAAGGTTGCTTTGTGTCATTATTGGCAACAACCCCAACATTTCTGTGGAACTAGCGACTCTCCCAAACAGATCACAAGTCAGCAAGTTACCACTTTACTATTATTATTATTATTATTATTATTATTATTAAGTAATATTGATAATAAATCTACAAAGATTAATACAAAAAAAATACTTTTTATTTACCTGACGTGAAAGCCGGTTGAACAACTGAAAGTGTAAACATGCCAAATACTCATGTAGTGATCGTTTGAGGTCATGTGTTTTCATTACCTCCTCAGGCATGCATGTCAGTAGGTATGGCATCGATGTGGGTGGTGAAAGCATTTAATTCACAATTATTTGAATTAGTTATGACGCATAAATTACTAATGGAATAATACAGGCATGCAGGCTCATAAAAAATAAACACAATGTGTATGGAATACTCAGCCTCAAATGGGATATAGATATACAGGATCTGCCTCTCTAATAAAATGGAATTGCTCTGCTCTAAGCATCAAAAATACTTGATGAGTGCCATGTCTCTACCATGTCAGAAATCTTAACCTGGATACAAAAAGTAACATTTGGACATGGCCAGGCTACCTTTTTTTTTCCTGTTTTCAGTCTTATGTTTAGCTAAGCTAACCAGCTACTGTAGCTTTATGTTTACTTTTTAAAATATTTACCATACTGACATGAGACTTGTATCGACCTTCAGCCGGAAGGTCGGCTGTGGTGGCCATTAGACCACCACACTCATGTTCTCACCCAACTCTTGGCAGATAGAAAATAAGCCTTTTTCAATAAAACGTCCAACTGTTTGTTGAATTACCAGTGGATAATGCAACTTTGTAATAAGTCTGCAGCCTGAAAAGCAAACTATAATCAACTTCAAACTGACAGATCAATGCTTCTTGCTGTTTTCATTTTTTGACACCTACTTCGAAAAACAAGGTTGAGTTATCCCTGACTCTGACTCTATTTCTTAAACTGACCTCATTTGACCACATCGTTCAAAAATGGTATTCACAATGTACAAAGATAAGGAGCTCAGACTATGAGCGGAAATGCGTCAATAGTAAACGTGGTACAGCATCTACCTGTTTGGCCCAATTTGCGTGTTTGCAGGAACTTCTCAGAAAACCCGAACATGCACACGCAATCCGGACACTCCCAAGAGCCTGGGTTTGGTTTTATCAATAAAAACAGATTGGTTTCCTGTTCTGCACAGCCAGGGTTGTGGTCTAGCAAAACACAAATGCATCAAAGACCTTCTTTAATCGTGGGGTCATAGCAGTTCATAGCTGGTGCATGTGAAATTACAACCTTAATGTCAGATTTGCCTATAGAGGCCTGAGATACTTAAATCTGCAACAAACAAAGGTAAACATGGATGGGTACAAAAAAAGTGTTAAAAATTACATTACACAGCAATTGAGACTGTACAATATATTCTATAAATATCCCGTTGCCTATTAGTGTATTGGGAAGACACTGAGCATCATTGGCATTCATTTGGAGTTTGCTTGTGTCTTTCTGGTGAATATAGGACCAAACTTCACTTGTCTTTTAGCTCTGCTTTGGTCTCCAAATCCTGAGGGAAGTATCTGGCTAAATGATGATGAATCATGATTCAACATAATCACCAGGGGGTTACTATTATTGTATTACTTTGTTTCAGATTTGGGGCTTCCAGTATGGAGACCAGTGAACACAGAAGCCAAGTAACAGACCAGTGGACCTTGTTTTCTGTCACTGGTGAAGAGTTATGGACTTGGCCTCTTGATTAAAATGTTTCCCTTGGCTCTTCACTTACAGTGCATGTCTGGTAGGCCAAGGACATAGGCTGGCCTGTCATTCATCCTTTTTAAGCTCTTGGAATGTAATTGGCCGACAGGATCTCATGCCATGGTTGTTAAAATAGTGAGAATTGTCTATGGTCTGAATGGGGTTGTACAGCTTAGCTATTACTCCCAGGGGTATAACCATGGATACAGCCAGTCCAAGGAAATCTTCTCTGGCACAAAGGGAAAAAACCAACAAGGGTCACAGGGACTTTAGCTACACTCTAGCATGGCTCTATATGTCAGTGTTGTTCAGTTGGTCTACTGCAGGGATGGGCAACTTTGATGGTGGTGGGGGCCACATAATTGATGTACTGGCCACCAGGGGGGCGCAGATTCACTTGGAACACACACACACAAAAATGCCATGTGTTGTATGTAATTATTAACAAATATACTAAGTCTGACATCTTCATTGACATTTTACAATCAAAGGGAACATCCCCAAAACATGGGAACATCCTCTAATAAGCTCACAAAACAAATATCAGTTCACAGAAATGTTATTTCATTTTTACAAGTGGCATGTTTGTATTGAATAGGTTATTAAACAGTGGAATACAACTATTTTAAACTATTGGAAAGCACGGAAAATGTGTGTGTATTGAGATTAACCATTAGATGACATAGACAGGAAGTTAGGAACACTAACCCAGACATTAGTTGTCTAACTTGAACCTAAAACACTTGTAGCCAGTCTCTGCATTCCCCTTATTCCACAATAAGGGGAATGTCAACACGACACCTGTCAGCCCGCACTCTGCTGTTCCTCAGCACCACTCCCCCTCCCTCCCGCTGAAATTATGAATGAAAAGCGTAGTAATCATAGATAACATGGCAGGGTCCGTGACAGTTTGTTTTCATCTGATTTCAAATAAACAAAGTCTTGGTTTTAAGAATATTAAACTTGTTTCGCCAAATTCAGATGATAAAAACAACTTTTAAGCTTGTAATGGCATAATTACAAGAGGCAACTTAACGTCACAGCAGGCATAACAACAGCCGGTGTTTCTTGTGAGCAATACACAATACACACAAATGCGTCACAGATTATTTTGCGGTATTTGAAATCATCTACGCAGCTCGCGACGTAACTAGGAGTCTAGTGGACGGTATCAGTACTACAAGTAAACAAAATATATATATATTTTTTTAATTAATTACGTTGTTTATAAATTAATCTGAGGGCCGCAAAAAGAGGAGGTGGGGGCCGCATTCGGCCCGCGGGCCGCCATTTTCCCATCCCTGGTCTACTGTGAAACTGAAGACTAACTAAAATTGGGACATCTGCTTGGTTAATGTCATGCCTATTCAGCAGCTATTGATAAACTGGACTGTACTGTATGTGCAGACACGCTCAATAAATTCCATGGAAATATCCAATGTCTGTAACATACCTTTAGTAAGGGAAATATATGAAAATCTGCAAACTAAATCCTTACCAATCAATTTCTTCACTAATGTGTTTGTAAAGGTGTGTAGTAAGATGTATTAAAAAGTTGAAGTTCAAATCCTGTATGTTTTTTCGTAACAACTACTCAAAGTTGAGGTACCGAATACCGATTTTCGAAAAATCAAAAAATTTCTGTTTGGCCTTGGGTATTGTGAGGGGTCAAACTAGGGGTTTTTCATGATTTTGAGTTGATTGCAATCATGTATTTTTCACTAAAATCATTCCTTGGTTGAAAAAAGGCCACGCCCACTCTTATATTTAAATTCAAAAGTAGCTTTATTTGTAGTTACAAGTAGTTACAAGTGCTGATCACTTCAGGAGTCAATCTCTGAGTCTTCTCCAGACTCACCACCATCATGACCACAATTCTTGCATGAAATTCCTTTACAGACTCCACATGCTGAGATGCACTTAACGCCATTCCTCTGGCAGCTGCACCGCCGGTTGCTGCAATCTCCGTTACAGTTGCAGCTTGTGAACTGCAGTAGCTCCTCAGGAGCCATGGGGTCTAGTGTTGGGACTGGCTCATAGCCATCTACACCTAATGTCCATCCATAGTCACTGGGGTTCAGAGACATACTCTGCAGAAGGATCGAGTCCTGGGTTTGTAGGTAGGCACGGAGAGAATGCTGTGCAGCTGCACCCTCTGTTGGAGGTAGAGTTTCTGGTTTGATCAGCCCTGCCGCTGCCTTCCGTGAGAACATGTTGTGTCGAATTTCACCCAAAGCAGTACCTGGTGCATGGTAAATGTACTGGAAGATGGTAGTACCAGCCTGTATCACTGCATCCTTAGTAGCGTGTGTGTCAAGGAAGATGTCCATGTGTTCATCAATGTCCCCTGCACAGAACCTGCAAAAAAATGCACTTTGAGATTTGTTTCAAATATAAAGTGAAATAGAAAAAAAATTTTTTTATTATTACCTGTCAAATAAGGTTGTTTTCCCATGGCCAGCTATTGCAGAAACCGTATCACAACCAGTGAAGGCGTGACAAAAGAGCAGGTAGCATCTCTCTCTTTCAGAGAGAGCTTCGCGGATCCTTCTGACATCATAAGAGCCCTTTGATGTTGTGAAGAAGAGTGGATGGTTGGTGCTTGGAATATGGTGTACTAGCATCACCAGCACATCTGCATCTTCTGCCCGCACCTGAAAATAGAACAAGATATGCAAAGCGTGTTGCACTATACAAAACCAGATAAAACTATTCGAGTTTGAATACTCAAGAGTGAATACTTTTGTTTCCAAAATAGGCTACCTACACAAATGCTACTAACCTCAACAGAGTCATCTGTAGCAGTGGCCAATGCCTCTCTCACAATCGAAGTGTCAGCATCATTGTCACACTGCTCGACTGTGATGTTATGTTTTCTGAATGTTGAAGAGAAGAGGTGGATTAGCTCACTCTTGTTATTGGTGTTGTCCAGGAACTTTGCTCTTGGTGTCCAGTGTATCATATCCGGTCGAATCTAGAGATCACAGCATGACTTCTTAGTGCGTCGGATGTGGTCATGATCTTTTGGTGATCGGCTGTAGCCATCAAAGACCACAATGGTCTTCTGAGAGCGGCGGCCAAGACACTGTATGTAGCTCAAGTAACTGTTGGCAATCTCCTGCCAAGTCTGACCTTGTTCCCACTTTACCATGTAGAGAAGCCATCCACCATCAACTACAAGAGTGGAGCAGGATTGGTTAGTGAGGTCAAGCGGATCAGTTAACTCCTTCAGGCTAGTATTGGAAAAGCCTGCCTTGTTCTCCTTGTTCCTTTTCTGATCTTTATTGCTGAAGAGGGACAATGGGAAGGGAGTCAGCTCATACGCCAAGCTTGTCTCAACTGTCATATCCTGTTGGGCAACAATTATCAGTCGGTTGAACAACTTGAGTGAGTCAAGGTGTATCTTCTTCTCGTTGATCTTGGGAATCTTTCTGAGTGATGACAGGGCTTGTACCTTTGACTTCACTTCCATGGTCGATGTCACTGACTGTCCATCCAGCTTGATCTGCATCTCTCTCCCTATTTCTGCTGCTCACTCAGCATTGACTGGGTCATCTCCTGTGCTCCTGAATCCTGTTGAGAAAGACACAAGCAACTCCCTGTCTTGATCAGGGTTGAATGTGTTGTTCTCCTCAAACCATTGGAGGGCAAGGTCAATTGCTTCAGCATCTCTCTTCATCTGTGTTTTGCCAAGGTCTCTGTGGAGCGGAGCATGTTTCTTGACACTTTCCTCCATGCGCTAGTTGACATTGGAGAAGTGATTAAGGGTGTGCACCCAGCACTTGTGACCAGAATCACTGTGTCTCATCCTCCCTCTGCTCAGTCCACCTTCTGACTTGGCTGACTTCATCAATGTCTGCTCGATACAGATGTCACACCAGGTGCCGGACCAATCATGGCTGGAGTAACGGACGACATGGTTTCCATGGGCAGTGAAACTTTCAAATGTCTCCTTGTAAGCAGGCAAAGTTTCAAGTTGCTTCATGAGTTGACAGTACAGCCGTGCACCCTTGGCATATTGATGATGCCCTGCAGCCGCAAATATGTCCAGCATCCTGCTAACAATGCAGCACAGGTGGCCGTTGTGATCTGCAAGCCGCTCAGTTCTGATGAAGACCTTGATCACATCTACCATGTAGTGGTACTGCACCCAGAGAGCAGGCGTTCTTCCTCCTTCAGCAAGTCTTTTGAAGGTTTCTTCAAAACGCTGTTCAAACAGTGCCACTACTGAATCTGTGTGTCTGGCTCCCATCTTCCCATCAGCTATCTTCTCCATGAAAGTCCTCATTTCACCGAGTTCCTCCTCGGTGAAGGCATGTTTCATGATGTGCTGATAGATGGCTGCATCGATGAGGAGGTGAGCACGGATTGCCTTGTCAAAACATCCTCCATCCAGGATGTGATTGGCTGTCGTACTCCCTGGATAGATCAGCTGGATCAGCTCCAGTAGTCCAGAATCCTCCATGATGTTTCCAATGGATCCAGGTGAAATCCACCCAACCTCGGAATGATAGGTAGATTTGTCTGTTTTATGATGTCCACAGCCTTCAGCCAGATCGGAAGATCGAATGTCACTATAGTGACTCTGTCTGCAGAGAGCCGCGTGCACTCTTTGAGAGTGGTGAAGATGGTGTTGAGATCATTAGGGTCACCTTCAATGATTGGGAGGAAGTCGATCTGTGTGCGCTGCTTGACATCATCTGCATGGATACTCTTCATCCAGCCATTCCAGTTGGAGTGTGGGAACTCAGGATCCTGGGCTTTGATCACCCGGAGTGAGGAGTAGCTGGTCTTGTGTCACAGAAGAGGCAAGCTCAGTAATGGGAAGAAATGTGATGGTGTTTATCCCTGTCCTTGTTCTGTTGGTGAATGGAAGAATCTTCTCTTCAGCTCCTCTGAGGATCTTAGCTTTGTCAAGTGCCTTCAACTTCACTCTGTGGACAGCTGCTGTCGTCTGGGGATCTGGCAAAGATGGTGCCGGAGAGGTGACTTTGATTCAACCCATTGAATGGAAAGGAGTGTTTCCCTGAATAGAGACAATGTTTAAATCTATATTGTCTCCGACAAACTGAGTGAATACATTGGTTGTTTCCCCAACCTCCATGGCCTCCATGACCACCCGATTGTCATGGCTAGTTTCACTTCCACTGGCTGTCATAAATGATAGATCCTCAAGTGCAGAGTCAACCGCAACCTCATCATCGATCTGCTCATCAGTTTCTTCCACAATGGTATAAAGAGTATCAGAAGTATCTTGGATGCCATCTCCATTCCTGTCATTAAGGAAACAGTATTTGTAGTTTTGTGTCTCAGAATATGACTCTGTGTATCCAAGCTGGTGTAACTTGTTCAGCATCCATTTTGACCCAAATCTATGATCAAGTTGTATGGCAAGCCCCATCTGGTATGGCAAAACTCCTGATCGAGGCCGACAGGCCTTTATGAAGTTCTGCCCCCAAATGGCTACTCTTTCGTCGGTCTTCACTATTGGCCTCAGGAACATCTGAAGACTCTCAGGAACAAGAGCCAGCTGCCTCTGTCTGGATGTCAGTCATACTGTGTGCTCTGGGGTATGACTTTGGGTCTAGATCGACCATGGAGATGTCGTTGCATACGAACTTTAGTGCAGTCTTTATGATCTGAGTCTTCTCATCTCCATGCTCAAGATTAGCATGATGCTCTCGCAGAATGTTGTCTGTGTCGTCTTTGAGGCAGAGCACATCTGCCCTTCTCTCCTGTGATGTGAAATACAAGGTGTCATGGAATTTATCTTGGAGTTTCTTCTTTAGCCAATACTTTGAATAAGAGAGGCTCTTATCTGGTGACGGATCAAACTGCTGTAGCTTTTCGTGGACTTGGTCAAGAGTCATCACCCCATGCTCGAGTTCTGAGTCTAACCAATCACAGAATTCAACAAAAACAGCCTCTCGTTCCTCATCAATTTTCTTTTGTCCTCTCTTCCTTTGTCCTCTATCTTCAGTCTTGGAGTAATGGCCACCTGTCTCAAAAAGAGTTTTGCAGCGCAAATGGTACAGGGTTTCTTCTGCCACAAGGTCATTGATCCCTTCCAGACGTCCAACAACTTCAGTGCCCCAGTCATCCCCGCGACTCTGTGCTGTCTTCCACAAGCTTGCCTTCAGTCTATCTGCAGTCAAATTATCTGGCACTCTGTATCTCTTTCTAGCTTCCTCTGGAAGAGTTTTGTAGATCTGTGCAGGTTGGTTGCAAAGAATACATACATTCTTGTACAGAAGCTGAACGGACTGTGAACTTGTAGACAGTGATGTACCTGAACGCGTTCAATGAACGATCGTTCATGAACGCGTTCATATTTTGGGCGAACGTGAACTGAACGTACTGTATTTCCGCTAGATGAACGTAATTGAGAACGCATTCATTCTCAGCGCTGTATAACGGCGTTCAAAAGTGCGTTCATTCTCAGCACTGTATTATAACGGCGTTCAAAAGTGTGCCAGATTTCATATGCCTTTCAGCCGAAAACCCAGTTAAAACACACCGTAAACAGGCTTCAAAATAATGCAGAAAACCACCCAATCTGGCAACAGCAAGCTGCCTGTGACGCATACGCGCCTGTCACCCCTGGCTGTCGCACTAAAATATAAATATACTAAATATATCAGACTCCTCACAACAAACAATGTGGAACCGCGGAACCGGCGAGCATTCGGCGTATGAGCGTAAAAGAGTTTTACGTTAAAGTCAGTACTGACTCAGACGGAAAAAAACAAACGTTTGCCTGTAAACTGTGTCCGCCCGGTTTGAAAAAGCAAGTCCGTACATCGACGACGTCGACAACAAACCTTAAACGGCACATTGAGAATAAGCACACGACTAGCCTTTCACAGTATGTGCGAGTGGCGAATAAAAAAGAGAGCCAAATCCACTACCACCCAAATTCCATTAACATCATACAGGAGACAAATAATAGCTCGCAGCAACGTATTGAAAAAATAACTATAAACTATAAATTAGTTCATTTTTGAAACCATGAACTTTAGTTCAACATTTTGAATTATGAACTATGAACTGAACTAGTTCATTTTAAAATGTGTGAACTGTGAACTGAACTAGTTCATGTAGAAAGTGAACTTTCCCAACACTGCTTGTAGAACTGCATGCAGAAGCTGCACTGAAGTCAGAGCAAGTGTGTCTTCTCTTCTTCTTAGCTGCCTCTTTCTCTGCCTTTAATGTTTGGCCTGTGACTTCAAGAAACCTGTTGTATAAATCATCTTTACACTTTTTGTGGTACCTGAGTCTTCCTATGTTCTGAGTAGTGCTGTGTACCTGGACTCACATTCAGGTTCAGGTCCGGACTCAAGTCCAGAGGTTCAGGTTCAGGTCCGGACTTATAAGTCCGGACCTGAACCCATGGCTTGTGTCAAGTTGTGTGAGTAACTAAAGTGAACTTATTGTGAGCTAATTATCAATTGAAAATTAACTCATAATCAACTCAAATTCAAACTCGTCAGGTTTATTGTGCTCCCTTCCAACTTGTGTCTACATTTCTCTACAAAGTACAAATGTGCCACTTAGTCTACAAATGACTTATGACAGCAACTACAGTGAACTACTACAAAGTTCAAACATTTATTTCATTTACCAAACTAAAGTAACCAAACAGTCCCTGAGCTGACTGAGCCTAAATCCCTAAAACGTTGCTGAAAGGTAGAGTGTAGAGTAGACTATACGCATCACACTGTTACACACCTAATATACAGTATAGGCTACACTCTAGTGACTGTACAATCAGTGTACTGTACTGTCTGTGCACCATGTATTTTCTACAACTCTACAATACATACTGTTAGAAATTAAAATCAATGTTGATATGGCGTAATTTTGAATTAAAAACACTAATTTAAATCACTTTTATTCTGAAAAAACCGAAAGTTCACACTATTAACTTAAAACTTTTATTCTGAAAATTCTTCACTTCCGGTTAGCATTAGCATGTGGCGAAATTCTACGTTTTCAAACCGTAAATCGAAGGTGAAATGACATGTGATGTTGTACACTGAGCACACTGGGATTAGCACTCATTTATTGACGCTGAATAACGTTTATCAGGGAATGTTTAAATAACCACAGACACCAGAATATACGTAAGTGCTAGTTTTTTTGCGAGTCCAAGTACCGGTTCCTGACGTTCCGGTTTTAACCGGACTTGAACCGAAACTTTTTACAAGTCCAGTACCGGTTCGGCGTACCGGTACGCAGCACTAGTTCTGAGCCTCCTTCAAACGCTCCAAAATCTTAGCATTTTAAACTACTACATACTGCTAGACTAATATGTCCTACAAAGTAGAATACACATTGTATTATTCAGACATAATATCATTATTTTGTGACATTAAAGACAATCTCATGTACAGTAGATGATTAACATTGTAATAGATATTATTGCAAAGGAAAATAGAAGATCTGCTTCACAGTAACGTTAAACACAAAAGATCCTGTCAGAGACAATACACCACTGTAACCTAATGGGCCAGAAAGCTAGCATTCAAGAAAATAAAATGATCATAAGATTCAGTTTGAGGTGTGTAATACATCATGGCAGTTGCCTAGTTGGATACAATCATGGAGTAATACATCCAGGGGTTAAATTGGGCCAGGGCTGTCCGGGGCTAAGCACCGGCACATAGGAAAATGCTCTGACGTCATGCCCCTCGCATATTTTTAACAATGTATGCAGCATGCCTATATTATATGTTAACACACAAAATATATACATATTAAAACTTTTCTTTCTATATGTTTAAGGTTCTTAATAATTCGAAAAATCAATAAAACACTCTTTCTAGCTGTAGGGAACATAAATAAGATGACGCACTTTTCAAATTTTTCGCGGGTTTCCCCTTTCTTTATTTTCTTCAAATCTACTTGGCTGATCGGCGACCACACTGTCTCTTCCGTCAGTCACACAGACAGCCGGCAGAGTGACAGGTGAATCCGGGAAAAAGTGTGGAGAAAAATAGGTAATACGCTGACAGGTTTCTTAACATGAATTCGTCTGATATTCGGGTTTTACGTTCGACTACCATTAAGTTAAATAACGTTTTTTTGTTTGACTAACTTTTGATCAAATCAAGCATTTCTTAAACTAAGAGAAAGACACCAGCTAATGATCGATATTGTTGACTTTATTTTAGAATAGCAGATCTCTGCGACCAGGTATAGTTTGTCGGCTTTGTCAGTGAATGTGTGTCTCTGCTACGATCGTGAGCTTTACACCGCAGCACCTCCCGCGGGACTCTGCTGCGGTTCTTCCGTGCAGAGCGCCCGTTTCCTAAACCATGCTATGCAGGGGCAGTTCTAAGGGGGGGGGGGGGGCAAAAAAAAGGTTACAATATTACGATTTATTGGAATTAAATCAAATCAGAGACCCGGATGTACAGTGGAGATTAAACTGTTCATTACCTTATAAAAGCAAATACTGTTTATGTTTTTTAATTAAATTGTCACTTAAATTTACCAAAACAAATACCAATTATTGTATTTTATGTTTATTTTTACAAAATTACTATATACTTTCTTTGTCAATTTAACCTGCTTTTATTGTACCCCTCTCATGAAACAACTGGCCCCAGCCTGATGCTATGTATGTGTGTGCATACAGCTGAGATATGCATATATTTATTTCCTTTCTCTTTGAAAGTTTCAGAGTTTAAAGTGAGGCATGATGCAGAAATGAGTGAAGCAAAAAGGAGGAAAGTTACAGACTTCTTAAAAAGGTATCAAGACATCACTGCTACTTAGCGTGTCAAAGCCATTTGTATCTTATTTATTCACCATAAGTTCCTTTGTTAATTATCCTACATTTAAATGCAGAGTTGAGCAGAACAAGGCAAGTGATGGGCGAGCAGGGCAGCTTGGAAAAGAGAGAGGATCAGAGCAGCATAAAGAAGGGAAGGGAGTGGAGGAACTTGAGGAGAGGAGAGCAGGCTGAGGAGAGCAGAGCAGCCTGAGGAGGACAGAGGAGCAGAGCAGGGAAGCAGTGTAGGAAAGGCTGACAACTTGCCTGACTGCTGGAATGAAAGTCAATTGGAATATTTTACACAGAAATATACATTTCTAATAGTTGGAAATTAAAAAAATGGGATGCAAATCATGCAGGGAAGCGGGATCCCTTAGGGCAATGAGAACAGGGAAACAGAGGTGCTCATTCTCTACTGAATGGCAGAACTGTAGGGTAGGCCCATATGGCAACAGCAATGAGAAGCAAATGAAATCTTTGAGAAAGAAAATAAATGAACATAGTGTCTCACAGAGTCACAAATTAGCACAGGACATAGTAAAAAGACAAAATGAAGAAGCTTTAAAATCAAGCTTTCTAAAAACTCAAAAAGACATTTTGGCTTCCACCCATAATGTCTTTAGAACAGCATACTACATTGCAAAAAAATAACCGGCCATACTCAGTGAAGAGGAATCCCTCTTTCAAAAGGTCAATGTTCTTGATACAAAGACATGGCCAAGCCCTCTACCATTAATGTATGGTGAGTGTGAAATAAGAGAGCTATGCACTCTTTTGAAAATCGGATTCTCTGGTGTTAAGCAAAGTTATAGGGACTTTAAGGAGAATGCCAGTGTGCCGATGCACATGTCCCTTCTAAAGCTTAAGAATGCAGTGGAAACCATTGCTGTGAGCAGTGCAGAGTGTGAGAGGGGTTTCTCAGAAATGAATGCAGTTGTAATATCAATGCGCTCACAACTGAAAACTCAAAATGTCTCTGCTCTAATGTTCATTCAAATGGTTGGACCTCCTCTTACCTCTTGGGACCCCACAAAATATGTGAGGAAGTGGGTAGCTACCAGAAGGTCTGCAGACCATTTAGCCTGTAGACAAAGATGCACGACTACACAGGCTTCCCCTATCAGCCCATCTGGGATTTGATGAAGTAGCGGGTCGTACATACAGTAATGTTGTTGAACTGCTTATATTGATGTGGACTTTCATTCCTCAATCAATTCAGATAATATGTCTCTGTACTCATATAGTTGTTTTTTAATGTTCTGGAGTAAGTGTGCAGGGAAATGTTGACTTAAAATGGCAATTTGAAGGTCTGTAATTTGTGAAAAATGTTTGTGTATATATTAAAGGTGGGAGGTAAGTTTGAGAAACCGGCTCGAGATCGCTAGAATTTGAAAATACACAACCGGAGAAAATCTGCCACTTCCTTATAGAGCCCCTCCTTATAGAGCGGAAAAGGTGGGCGTGGCCGTTTTCCCACAAAGGAATGATTTTAGTGAAAAATAAATGATTGCAATCAACTCAGAATCATGAAAAACCCCTAGTTTGACCCCTCACAAGTTACCCAAGGCCAAACTGAACATTTTAGATTTTTCGAAAATCGGTATTCGGACTGCAGGGAATTTTTTACAGGTGTTTCAAAAATCCAGATTGAGACCACCTCCTGTTTGAGGTGCTTCTTTATTACCACAGCAGGTTAGAAATCTTTTTCACAAAGCTTTAACTTTCACTGACCAGCAACCAATTTACCAATATACAGTGTCATTATTACTGACACAAATTAAAAGCCTCAGTACAGTTATGTAACATTAGCATCAGCAAAAAACATATGATGCAACCTTGAAGTGTGTCTAATTTCATTTGGCAGGCTGCTGCGCTGATGATTACTGATAACCCTTTACCCAGTGACCTTTCCCCCTGGCCTCAGCTGATAATGTTTATATTATTTCACAGCTTTTACAATAAAAATTATAAGAAAGGAGTTCTAAAAAAAAAACCTCTTTGATTTAATCCGCTACTCTTCTCAGAAGTGCCACACAATTGAACCTCTGTTGTGACCCCCTAAAGCTGTGCTTTGCAAATCTGAATCCCTCTCAACTGCTCCTAACTCTGGCCCTCTCCCAAAAAGCCTTACTCAGACTCGTCAGAGATAATGCAGGTTAAAATATATTTAACTTTTCTAGATTGACAACCCTTAAACACAAGTGCCAATTCTGCATGTGTAAACTTTTGGAGGGAAGGAGGGAGAGATTTTCGTCATGTCTGCTTTGCTTGTTTGTTTTCATCCATTGAACCTGCAGGATAATCATTATGTTACATAACTGAGGTGGAATTCAGACGTCAGGAAACAATCTAAACTCATGTTCACCCGACTTATATCAGCCACAGCATTCACATTCAAGCCCATTTTACTTGTTTATTGTTTATGTGAAAATAAAGTGTTGAAAACACCGCATGAGATCCCTTTCACACATAAATAACTATTTAAGTTTTCAGTCTCCTGCTGCCTTCACTAACATAAAAACATCTATGAAGGAACGATATCATTTTGTGCCAAGGCAATGGTTTATGACATAAGAGGGATAAAGCTGCACTTGGCAGAGCTGCTGCTCGTTTCTTTTGTTGACAACAAACAAAAGCAAAGTCAGGTGATGCTTTCAGGAAGTGTTCTGCAAATCAAACACAATGGTTATGTTACGTAATTCAGCTTCTTTTCAATGACACATTGAGATTCTTTGGGTAAAATTTTACAGGAAAATACTCATCTTCTGCCGTCAAGCTTTCGGGTTTGTAATGCCTTATTTGTGATATGATCTAAAGTTTAATATGTGCCCAAAAATCATGGAACAGGTCTGAGGGTTCAATCACACTAGTATTTAAGTAGTAATACAAATGCCACTTCAATCTCATTAGTATGCAGAAAAAGTAACAGGTCGCCCCGCCCCTTTTCGACTGGAAGTCCCGCCTTATTTGACCGGAAGTCCCGCCTTTTTATTTTGAAACCGGAAGTCCCGCCTCGTTCGACCGGAAGTCCCGCCTCGTTCGACCGGATGCCCCGCCCCCGCTTCCGGCGGATGTCCCGCCCCCGCTTCCGGTTTTCAAAATAAAATAAAAAAATTAATTAAAATTAAAAAAATTAGAAAAATAAAATGCCGTTGTTTTCAATCAATTAATATGCCTAGGATATATGTCCCGCCTCCTTACCACTTCCTGTGTGGTTAATCCTGTATACAGTATCGAATGTAACTTACAAATACTTGCAAATAACATGAAATTAATCAAAAGTAAGGCATCTTAAAAACATATATTTAAACCTCTCTGTTTTTGCAAACAGGACATGACAGGACATGAGGGGAGAGAACATATGGTGGAGGAGGGGGAACACACACACACACACACACACACACACACACACACACACACACACACTTTCCCCGCCCCTCACCCTCTCCCTCTGTCTAAATAAAAAGCCATCGTCTTTAGTCACTCTTAAATATTTTTCAAGTCGAGAGAAAATGGCCAAGAGACGTCTTGATATGAATTTAATCAGCGAGACACCGGTGACAACTTACAGCCATCCGTTGGGTGCTCCAAATCAAAGTAAAGCATATAAAAAACAGATATTTTAAAAAGTCAGCCTTTTTGCTAGAGGATAAGGGAGGGGGAAAACCCCAAACCCCCTATGGAGAAGTCATAAACCCCCTATGGAGACAAACATGTTGTAAACAGAGGGAGGTAGGTAGGTAATATACTTAAATATATATAGAAAGTCAGAGAATATTTATCAGAGGATAAACCATATACATTTGTACAAGTCGACACTGGTGCATTTTGTAAGAAAACAGAGTTTTCGTACTCAGACCGCTGGAACAATTTCAAGCAGATCTCTGTGATATGCAGTCGCTGTCCGAATATAATGATGGTTTTAATTATTTATTAACAGTCATAAATGTATTTAGAAAAACCTGTGCTCAAACATTAAAGAAAAAGAAGGGTAAGGTTACCAAAAAGCTTTTGATATAGTTTTAACACACAGCGAGATCCCTAAAAAGTCACTAACAGCTGCGGGGAAAGAATTCTTTTAAATAAAGTTTTTCAAAACTTGTTGAAGAAAAACGGTATACAACATTATATATAACCGCCATTGACATATAGCCATGTATGGTAGAAAGATTTAACCGTACGCTGAAAACTAAAATGTGGAGGTATTTTACAGCTAAAAACACTCCTAGACCTATGATAGTGTTTTTTATGTATGACAACTCTACAACTGGTAGAAAGTTAAGTACTTTTTCTGAGCAGATTTTCTTTAAGACTGTGACTCTTAACAAACCAACCCCCCGAGAGACAGACATACTCATCCCCTTTTCAACGTATTTTGTTTTTGTCTTTCTCGCTTTTTTTCCATTATATTTTTGGAAAAAACTACATAGTGATTGCTAGCAAAAATACAACATGCATACATTATACAATATTACGACTTTTGGCGATATTTTCAACACAATATACTTGTACCTTTTTTTTTTTTTGTAGGACTTCAAGATATGTTGCATGTCATGCATAAACACGGTGTCATCTTTCTTGAAACTGACGTGCTGTCCGTTTTACAAACAAGTTATGTTTATGCTTCTTCATCCTCTGAATGCTCCTCCCCCGTCCCTCTTCACAATAACAATCAAGGTGGATCTGTGAAATGAAACACCTCTTCCCAAAGCGTGACTACCCTATTGAGGGCATGCAGTAGGGGCAGTAGGGCAGTAGGGTCTAAATCGATGGGCCAGATATACTAACATGCAGAACGTACGGTATGTTTGAAAAAGACTAACCATTTATCCAGTTCAAGCTGTCTTTAAGATGTGACATAGCGCTCTGACTATTTCCCGTAAAATCGTGACAAACTATTACTTGTTCTTACATTTGACCTCTTGCTGCTTGGTTGAAAATGATAGATGAAAAATAACTTTTTTAAAAAAGAGTCAAACCACAAATGTTTTAAGATTGTTACAAAATGTAAAAAATAAAAAAGGTCTGGAGACAAAATTAATTCAGGTGACTCTGGCTTTATTAGGACAACAAACATATAATACAAATGGGTTAGGGGTTAAATATAACCATCGTGGACTTAATAGTCTAACAAAATACTTTTATCTGAATACATTTGTTCTTTTTAAGAGCACTTTTTGAAATTATTTATTTATTATTTCAGTGGAACAATCCAGTGTTTGTTAACATTAACGCTTTCTTCTCTTTTCTTGTGTTACTAAGATACTTTTAGACACACTTTGATGTATGCAACACTTGTTCAGTTAAACAAGGTTTTTTTTTTTCTGATAAACTTACATATTTTAGTTATTTTATGTTACCAAGATACTTTGAGATACACCCTGATGTACACAACACTTAACAAAGGGTATAATATGAAGTAGTTGGTAAGGAAGGGGTTTTTCTTTAAGGGTGCAAAACTTTTAGAACAGGGTAAAATATTCATTAATTTGTATTGAATTGAGTTTTCTTTTTTTGATTTTCAACATACTATATGACTTTTACATAATTCTGACGTACTATACTTTTTTTTTGACTTTTTTCTGTAGAATCTTGACAAAACTATTACTTGTTCTTAAATGATGACCTATTGCTGTAGATGAGATGAAAAAGCTACAACGCTTAAAGAACTTTTTTCTAAAAAACTCTCAATTCTACACTGACTCCCCCCACTCAACGCAATAAGTCCCACCCCACTCAGCAAATCATCTAAAACGAAGGACCCCATCAAGACGACCGTTGAAAACTAGCCATGGATCTGAGAAAAACCAAGTCTGATGTAGCCTACCCTTATTATCACCAGGATAATGGATATGGGCTTAATGACTGGATGGTACAAAGTAGGGGAGAGGATGTTCCCGAAGAAGAGCTCTCCTCTATATGTAATAGTATTGTAAACGAAACATTTAAAGTGGTCCCGGAATCTTCATTTTTCAGAAACATTCTGTAACATTACCGAAGAAATTACACTTACTCTTTTTCTTGTGTTACCAAGATACTTTTAGATACAGTTTGGTGTCTGAAAACTGAAACTGGTTGAATATAAAGTACTTTATAAGGAATTCGGATTCTTTTAAAGGCAGATTTGGGCTTTTTTCTCTTTCTCTTGCCAAGATACTTTTAGACGCACTTTGAGGGATGCAAAACCTTAAAACTAGAAAATGAAGTACAGTCTGATTAGATTTTTTCTTAAAGACTGTTTCTCTAAAAGGTAAGTTTGTGATTTTAACAATTTTCCCTGACACTTGGCAGATTTGTGTGTAATTCTCTCACAAAGGAACTGTAAGATACACTTTTTATGTATGCAAAACCTTAAACTTTTTTTTTTTTTGGAAAATAAAATACTTTGTCTGAATACATTTTCTTTAAAGGCACTTTTTTTATTTTAACGCTATTTCAGTGGAAAAATACAGTTTTGTTGACATCAAGGCTTTTTTCTCTTTTTTTGTGTTACTAAGATACTTTTAGACACACTTTGATGTATGCAACACTTGTTCAGTTAAACAAGGGTTTTTTTTTTTCTGATAAACTTACATATTTTAGTTATTTTATGTTACCAAGATACTTTGAGATACACCCTGATGTACGCAACACTTAACAAAAGGGTATAATATGAAGTACTTGGTAAGGAAGGGGTTTTTCTTTAAGGGTGCAAAACTTTAGAACAGGGTAAAATATTCATTAAATTGTATTGAATTGAGTTTTCTTTTTTGATTTTCAACATACTATTTGTACACAATGACTTTTCCATATTTCTGATAAACTATACTTTTTTCCGTAAAATCATGACAAACTATTACTTATTCTTAAATTTCACCTATTGCTGGAGATAAGATGAAAAAGCTACAACGCTTAAAGAACTTTTTTTCTAAAAACTCTCAATTCTATAATTGACTCCCCCATTCAACGCAATGAGCCCCACCCTCCACTCAGCAAATCTTCTAAAACGAAGGACCTCACTAAGACGATCGTTGTAAACTAGCCATGGAGCAGAGAAAAGCCAAGACTCCCCCCGCGAGTTGCAGTCAGGAACAGAGTCCACCAGCGACACCACCATGTGGGAAACCCGAATCTTGCAGTACTACTGCTGCTGATGCTACTCCTCGGGTCAAGAAGTCATAATGTAGTCCTTACCCGTTTAATAAATGTGGTGATGGGGACGATTGAAAACAGAACGAGTAGTGAGTCACTTTTGATGTTTGTTTCATTTCTGAGATAATGTTACAGAATGTTTCGGAAAATGAAGATTCCAGGACCACTTTAAATGTTTCGTTTACAACCGTTTCCCAATGACCCTGAATAATACTGCTAGAACGAACGATATCCAAAATGTCTTCCAGTTTACAAACTTCGGCCATTCTTTTTACACAGGGGTCACTACTCGTTCTGTTTTCAATCGTCCCCATCACCACATTTATTAAACGGGTAAGGACTACATTATGATCAATATATACAGAGTGTTTTGCAAAGTAGTTTCCCATTTTTATTTTACTTAAAGAAAAAAGTCACTGCATCGAACAAGTCCCTGGCTTCTTCTCCATCCGACTGCTGTTTGTTAGTCTTCTTCTTCTCCATCCAACTCTGTATGGATATTTCAAGTCTCTCCTTGAGGCATCTACATTTTACAAGCTTGTGCAGAAAGGCTTCCGAAGCGCGTCCTATCCTCAGTTTATCCTCGCAAATGCCTTTTTCAATAAGACTCTGGTCAATCACTGCAACGAAGTCGGCGAGCCAAAGTCTTTTCATTAACGCTTTGTAATTGTTTCTGAAGAAGAAATCGGGCATGTCATTCCGACAATCGTGTTGCCTCTGGTCGGGGTTACTGCGTCGGCATTCTTTGCAGATTTCTTTTCTGTACCGATACATCACCATCTCCAGAATATAAAACAATTCCGATTTCACTGTGTCCCTAAACCGAGACTTCTTGACCCGAGGAGTAGCATCAGCAGCAGTAGTACTGCAAGATTCGGGTTTCCCACATGGTGGTGTCGCTGGTGGACTCTGTTCCTGACTGCAACTCGCGGGGGGAGTCTTGGCTTTTCTCTGCTCCATGGCTAGTTTACAACGATCGTCTTAGTGAGGTCCTTCGTTTTAGAAGATTTGCTGAGTGGAGGGTGGGGCTCATTGCGTTGAATGGGGGAGTCAATTATAGAATTGAGAGTTTTTAGAAAAAAAGTTCTTTAAGCGTAGCTTTTTCATCTCATCTCCAGCAATAGGTGAAATTTAAGAATAAGTAATAGTTTGTCATGATTTTACGGAAAAAAGTATAGTTTATCAGAAATATGGAAAAGTCATTGTGTACAAATAGTATGTTGAAAATCAAAAAAGAAAACTCAATTCAATACAATTTAATGAATATTTTACCCTGTTCTAAAGTTTTGCACCCTTAAAGAAAAACCCCTTCCTTACCAAGTACTTCATATTATACCCTTTTGTTAAGTGTTGCGTACATCAGGGTGTATCTCAAAGTATCTTGGTAACATAAAATAACTAAAATATGTAAGTTTATCAGAAAAAAAAAACCCCTTGTTTAACTGAACAAGTGTTGCATACATCAAAGTGTGTCTAAAAGTATCTTAGTAACACAAGAAAAGAGAAAAAAGCCTTGATGTCAACAAAACTGTATTTTTCCACTGAAATAGCGTTAAAATAAAAAAAGTGCCTTTAAAGAAAATGTATTCAGACAAAGTATTTTATTTAAAAAAAAAAAAAAAAGTTTAAGGTTTTGCATACATAAAAAGTGTATCTTACAGTTCCTTTGTGAGAGAATTACACACAAATCTGCCAAGTGTCAGGGAAAATTGTTAAAATCACAAACTTACCTTTTAGAGAAACAGTCTTTAAGAAAAAATCTAATCAGACTGTACTTCATTTTCTAGTTTTAAGGTTTTGCATCCCTCAAAGTGCGTCTAAAAGTATCTTGGCAAGAGAAAGAGAAAAAAGCCCAAATCTGCCTTTAAAAGAATCCGAATTCCTTATAAAGTACTTTATATTCAACCAGTTTCAGTTTTCAGACACCAAACTGTATTTAAAAGTATCTTGGTAACACAAGAAAAAGAGTAAGTGTAATTTCTTCGGTAATGTTACAGAATGTTTCTGAAAAATGAAGATTCCGGGACCACTTTAAATGTTTCGTTTACAATACTATTACATATAGAGGAGAGCTCTTCTTCGGGAACATCCTCTCCCCTACTTTGTACCATCCAGTCATTAAGCCCATATCCATTATCCTGGTGATAATAAGGGTAGGCTACATCAGACTTGGTTTTTCTCAGATCCATGGCTAGTTTTCAACGGTCGTCTTGATGGGGTCCTTCGTTTTAGATGATTTGCTGAGTGGGGTGGGACTTATTGCGTTGAGTGGGGGGAGTCAGTGTAGAATTGAGAGTTTTTTAGAAAAAAGTTCTTTAAGCGTTGTAGCTTTTTCATCTCATCTACAGCAATAGGTCATCATTTAAGAACAAGTAATAGTTTTGTCAAGATTCTACAGAAAAAAGTCAAAAAAAAAGTATAGTACGTCAGAATTATGTAAAAGTCATATAGTATGTTGAAAATCAAAAAAAGAAAACTCAATTCAATACAAATTAATGAATATTTTACCCTGTTCTAAAAGTTTTGCACCCTTAAAGAAAAACCCCTTCCTTACCAACTACTTCATATTATACCCTTTGTTAAGTGTTGTGTACATCAGGGTGTATCTCAAAGTATCTTGGTAACATAAAATAACTAAAATATGTAAGTTTATCAGAAAAAAAAAAAACCTTGTTTAACTGAACAAGTGTTGCATACATCAAAGTGTGTCTAAAAGTATCTTAGTAACACAAGAAAAGAGAAGAAAGCGTTATAATTTCAAAAAGTGCTCTTAAAAAGAACAAATGTATTCAGATAAAAGTATTTTGTTAGACTATTAAGTCCACGATGGTTATATTTAACCCCTAACCCATTTGTATTATATGTTTGTTGTCCTAATAAAGCCAGAGTCACCTGAATTAATTTTGTCTCCAGACCTTTTTTATTTTTTACATTTTGTAACAATCTTAAAACATTTGTGGTTTGACTCTTTTTTAAAAAAGTTATTTTTCATCTATCATTTTCAACCAAGCAGCAAGAGGTCAAATGTAAGAACAAGTAATAGTTTGTCACGATTTTACGGGAAATAGTCAGAGCGCTATGTCACATCTTAAAGACAGCTTGAACTGGATAAATGGTTAGTCTTTTTCAAACATACCGTACGTTCTGCATGTTAGTATATCTGGCCCATCGATTTAGACCCTACTGCCCTACTGCCCCTACTGCATGCCCTCAATAGGGTAGTCACGCTTTGGGAAGAGGTGTTTCATTTCACAGATCCACCTTGATTGTTATTGTGAAGAGGGACGGGGGAGGAGCATTCAGAGGATGAAGAAGCATAAACATAACTTGTTTGTAAAACGGACAGCACGTCAGTTTCAAGAAAGATGACACCGTGTTTATGCATGACATGCAACATATCTTGAAGTCCTACAAAAAAAAAAAAAGGTACAAGTATATTGTGTTGAAAATATCGCCAAAAGTCGTAATATTGTATAATGTATGCATGTTGTATTTTTGCTAGCAATCACTATGTAGTTTTTTCCAAAAATATAATGGAAAAAAAGCGAGAAAGACAAAAACAAAATACGTTGAAAAGGGGATGAGTATGTCTGTCTCTCGGGGGGTTGGTTTGTTAAGAGTCACAGTCTTAAAGAAAATCTGCTCAGAAAAAGTACTTAACTTTCTACCAGTTGTAGAGTTGTCATACATAAAAAACACTATCATAGGTCTAGGAGTGTTTTTAGCTGTAAAATACCTCCACATTTTAGTTTTCAGCGTACGGTTAAATCTTTCTACCATACATGGCTATATGTCAATGGCGGTTATATATAATGTTGTATACCGTTTTTCTTCAACAAGTTTTGAAAAACTTTATTTAAAAGAATTCTTTCCCCGCAGCTGTTAGTGACTTTTTAGGGATCTCGCTGTGTGTTAAAACTATATCAAAAGCTTTTTGGTAACCTTACCCTTCTTTTTCTTTAATGTTTGAGCACAGGTTTTTCTAAATACATTTATGACTGTTAATAAATAATTAAAACCATCATTATATTCGGACAGCGACTGCATATCACAGAGATCTGCTTGAAATTGTTGCAGCGGTCTGAGTACGAAAACTCTGTTTTCTTACAAAATGCACCAGTGTCGACTTGTACAAATGTATATGGTTTATCCTCTGATAAATATTCTCTGACTTTCTATATATATTTAAGTATATTACCTACCTACCTCCCTCTGTTTACAACATGTTTGTCTCCATAGGGGGTTTATGACTTCTCCATAGGGGGTTTGGGGTTTTCCCCCTCCCTTATCCTCTAGCAAAAAGGCTGACTTTTTAAAATATCTGTTTTTTATATGCTTTACTTTGATTTGGAGCACCCAACGGATGGCTGTAAGTTGTCACCGGTGTCTCGCTGATTAAATTCATATCAAGACGTCTCTTGGCCATTTTCTCTCGACTTGAAAAATATTTAAGAGTGACTAAAGACGATGGCTTTTTATTTAGACAGAGGGAGAGGGGCGGGGAAAGTGTGTGTGTGTGTGTGTGTGTGTGTGTGTGTGTGTGTGTGTGTGTGTGTTCCCCCTCCTCCACCATATGTTCTCTCCCCTCATGTCCTGTCATGTCCTGTTTGCAAAAACAGAGAGGTTTTTTTTTTTTTTGAAAACCGGAAGTGGGGGCGGGACATCCGCCGGAAGCGGGGGCGGGACATCCGGTCGAACGAGGCGGGACTTCCGGTCGAACGAGGCGGGACTTCCGGTTTCAAAATAAAAATAAAAAGGCGGGACTTCCGGTCGAAAAGGGGCGGGGCGACCTGTCACTTTTTCTGCATACTAATGAGATTGAAGTGGCATTTGTATTACTACTTATTTATAACATCAACATTTTTGGACAGACATGAACTATTTTTAAAGGAAAGGCTGTGTTAAGACAATTCACTCATGAAAGCAAAGTCCACTCATGTAGAGCAGTGGTGGAAAAAATACTAGTGGAAGTACAGGAGTGTAGGAATACTCTGTTACAAGTTTCAGTCCTGCAATCAAAATTGTACTCAAGTAAAAGTAGAAAAGTATTGGCTCTCAAATATACTAAAAGTAACAAAGTAAAAGTACTCATTATGCAGATTGGTTCATTTCAAAATAACATATAAATTGAGATTATAATTATCGATACATTAAAGTGTTTATCAAAGCTGATAAAGGTGCATCTAGTTTTAATTATTTTGAATGCTGTAGGTGTAACTTTATTTAAGTCTTGTTTGTATTTCACATCATTAAACAAAATCTGCAAAGTAACTAAAGGTATGCTAAAAAGAATCACAAACTAACGCAGATGGCCGACTGCACTCTGTCCTCCTGACCTTTGAGCTGACAGTCACACGTCACCAAGCCTCAAGCACTTCCTGTGTCATGTGGACTTTTGAATTTGGTTTGCTTTGCATGAGTGGCGTGATGATTATCCAGTGTGTCCAGTATGTTGCCGAAAAATAAAACCTGTAAAATTTATATTTTTAATTAAATGCAACACTAAGTTCAAAAGACCTCATGAAAGTAAAACCAGGAAGTGAGGATACCCGGCCCGGAGGAAGCCCGGGGTCCCCTTCTGGAGCCAGACCCAGGAGGAGGACTAGTCGGCTAGCGTCTGGTGGCCGGGCTTGCCATAGAGCCCGGCCGGGCACAGCCCGAAAAGGCAATGTGGGCAACACCTCCGCTGCTCCGTCCCGCGGGCCCACCACCTACGGGAAACAGCGATGGGGTCGGGTGCGCTGCCAGAAGGGTGGCAGTGAAAGCAGAGGGTCTCGACGGACCAGACCCGGGCGACAGAAGCTGGCTTTGGGGATGTGGAACGTCACCTCTCTGGGGGGGAAGGAGCCGGAGCTTGTGCGGGAGGTGGAGCGTTACCAGTTGGATCTGGTTGGGCTCACATCTACGCACAGCGTCGGCTCTGGAATCTTACTTCTGGATAGGGGTTGGACTCTATTCTTCTCCGGAGTTGCTCAAGGTGTGAGGCGCCGGGCGGGTGTGGGGATACTCACAAGTCCCCGGTTGGGTGCTTTGTTGTTGGAGTTTACCCCAGTGGAGGAGAGGGTCGCCTCCCTACGCCTGCGGGTTATGGGAGGTCACTGAGGTCGTCAAACAACTCCACAGTGGCAAAGTGGATGAGATCCGCCCAGAAATACTGAAGGCTCTGGGTGTTGAGGGACTGTCACGGTTGACACGTCTCAGCAACGTTGCGTGGAAGTCGGAAACAGTACCGAAGGAGTGGCAGACCGGGGTGGTGGTTCCCCTTTTCAAAAAGGGGGATCAGAGGGTGTGTGCCAATTACAGAGGCATCACACTACTCAGCCTCCCCGGGAAAGTTTACTCTAAGGTACTCGGAGGGTCAGGCCGATTGTCGAACCTCAGATTGAAGAGGAACAATGAGGATTGCGTCCTGGTCGTGGAACGACGGATCAGCTTTTTACTCTCGCAAAGATCCTGGAGGGGGCCTGGGAGTACGCTTATCCGGTCTACATGCGTTTGGTAGACTTGGAGAAGGCGTATGACCGAGTTTCCAGGGAGTTACTGTGGGAGATGCTGCGGGAGTATGGGGTGAGGGGGTCTCTACTCAGGGCCATCCAATCTCTGTACTCCCAAAGCGAGAGCTGTGTCCGGGTCCTCGGCAGTAAGTTGGACCCATTTCCGGTGAGGGTTGGCCTCCGTCAGGTCTGCGCTTTGTCACCAATCCTGTTTGTAATATACATGGATCGGATTTCGAGGCGTAGTCGTGGGGGAGGGGGTCTTCAGTTCAGTGGACTAAGGATTGCACCACTGCTTTTTGCAGATGATGTGGTTCTAATGGCTTCATCGGTCTGCGACCTTCAGCATTCACTGGATCGGTTCGCAACCGAGTGTGAAGCGGCTGGGATGAGGATCAACACCTCCAAATCTGAGGCCATGGTTCTCAGCAGGAAACCGATGGACTGTCCACTCCAAGTAGGGAATGAGTCCTTACCCCAAGTGAAGGAGTTCAAGTATCTCGGGGTCTTGTTCTCGAGTGAGGGAACAATGGAGCGTGAGATGGGCCGGAGAATCGGAGCAGTGGGAGCGGTACTGCAATGGCTTTACCGCACCGTTGTGACGAAAAGGGAGCTGAGCCAGAAGGCAAAGCTCTCTGTCTTCCGGGCCATTTTCGTTCCTACCCTCACCTATGGTCACGAAGGATGGGTCATGACCGAAAGAACGAGATCGCGGATACAAGCGGCCGAGATGGGTTTTCTCCGCAGGGTGGCTGGTGTCTCCCTTAGGGATAAGGTGAGAAGTTCAGTCATCCGGGAGGGACTCGGAGTTGAACCGCTCCTCCTTCTCGTCGAAAGGAGCCACTTGAGGTGGTTCGGTTACCTAGTAAGGATGCCACCTGGGAGGTGTTCCAGGTACGTCTAGCTGGGAAGAGACCAAGGGGTAGACCTAGGACCAGGTGGAGGGATTATATCTCTTCGCTGGCCTGGGAGCGCCTTGGGATCCCCCAGTCAGAGCTGGTTGATGTGGCTAGGGAAAAGAAAGTTTGGGGCTCTCTGCTGGAACTGCTACCCCCGCGACCCGACCACGGATAAGCGGGAGAAGATGGATGGATGGATGGATGGATGGATGGATGGACTAAGTTCATAAAACTTCAAATGTATAGTATTTGATTTTCTATTCCTGTGAAGCTTCCCTGGTTTTAACAGGAAAGCTTAAATAATCAGTTTGAGAATTCCTTGTTTGAAATGTTCCTGCATATCAGTTTCTGTAATTCCGCTTATTATAAATGAACTGATTATGAAGATATTCACGTGGGAACACATGGGCATTGTTTCTGCATTTGTTTACTTCAACTCTGCTAAGCTCTTATTTCACTAACACAATGAGGTTCTTTGTCCGATCATACATTAGTTAAGGTTCTGTTGAATAACTGTGTATGAGATCTGTCCACACTGCCTAAAGGTGAGAAATGGTCCATATTAGATGCAATCGAAGAAGGAAGCTACACTGAAATGTCTACATTGAAGGCTACAGGAACTATTTGTGAAGACTTGTTCTACTTCAGTGCAAGACACCATTGTTTGCCAGTCATTGTGAGCACATTTTTCAACAATCATCTGTTACAATGGCAGTTTAACATTAGATACTGTACAGCTAGCATTGGACCACATTTCTGATTCAAGAACCTATAACATTTACATTGTATCTTTCATTATCTCAATATTGGCTTGTTGTTGTTGTTTTTGTCTTTGAGTGCAGATCAATCAAATATGCCCAAAAGGGCATTAAATTCCATTGCTTGATTGCTATTTTTGCAAAATAGAAGTTCTTCTTGATCAAAACATTCTATGCGAGAACTACTTCTGAGCAAACTGGGTCTTACTATTCTTTAATGTTTTGTTCTTCTTTCTTTTCAGTTACAATAAGTCCTCAGACAAATGGTTAACTTTTTGACAACACTGGGATGTTTTTCAGAAAATACTTTCTGGCCGACTGGGGAAAAATACACGTTATAATCCCCAAACATCAACAAGCGCTTCGGTCCCAGCTGTGTGCATCACTTTTTTGTATCGCCATTTCTGTTGGGTTTTGAGCACATGCGTAATACCAGGTTATTTTTTACAATGGCAGTATGATTGCAAACACATTGGTATTAAAACAATAGTATTATATGTGAATACAAAATAATGACTGTGCAGTGGCATAGATTTAGTGTGCCCAATCATCAATCAGTTTAACTTTAACCAATGAAAGGTAACAAATGTCTGTTATTTTCAGTCATGTAAATATTTTTAAATATGTTTTCTTGATAATTTAAAGTTATATAAAAAACCTTGAAGAATTTTGCTCTAGAAGGCTTTAACTTTATGGCACGTTATGGTCAATTATTTTTAAAGGAGGACATTTTAGGTGATTTACAAATTCTTGTGATTTTAAACAATATTGTAATTAATCAAGTGGATCTGAGATTACATTTTGTTTCATAATTTGAGTGATTTACATTTTTTTTAAATAATCACATGACAGTAAATACCTGCTTAAGTGTCATAGAGGCACACATTTATTGTGAAACAGGTTTTATGGGAAGCACTTTAAGCGACACATGAGGTGTGGAAAAATTAACATTCAAGCATTGTGAAGCTGACAATTGAGCGGCCCGACCAAGCAAGGAGGCAGAAGCAGAATGTCCAAAAATACAACCCGGTGTGGGCATTTATTAAAACATGAACACATTACACACACAGCCTCAATCCTGCTGCTGCTGTTCACGTGAGCCCAGCCTGCAGCCACCAGGATCTCACCTACAGTCCCTGCCTCCTCAACAGACAGGGAAACAGAGCCTAAATACACACACTCTAATCAGCACAACAAGACACAGGTGAGGGGGGAGGAGACAACATAGGGCACCAGGTGCACACAATTAGCAACAGACATAACGGGAGGGGGAACACTTTTCAAACAGAAACTTATAACTGAACAGAAGTACACACATACAAACCCAACTAAACGCAGTCAGCACTTGAACAATTACTGCCACTTAACGCTATGATGTCTACACCCCCACATATTATTTGCACCCGGATTATTCTTAACCGCTGTCATTCTACCCCAGCATAAGCACTTTCGGCGCTCTCGCTAACTCCCCTATCTTGTCAGGCGGAGCCGAGGACCCGACCACCACCTGCCAGACGACATTTCAATCAATACGGTTTAATCCTTTAATAAATACTATCTCAACAATTAGTATAAATTACATAAAATGTGTAAATATGCCATGCCAAACGGTACTGTGCAATCACGCTAATAAAGTGCAAAACTGTTCACTAAAGTGCTGAGTTACAAGGCCCGAAGCCATCAGTTCACAGTGAAGTTACCTTCGTCACAAAGCATTGACCTGGACAAATAAATAACAGCTACGAGAAATTCTCCAAGGCAACAGACAACAGAGGGCTGCGTTTCTGTTTGGTGGCCTTTTAAGAGAGTTGGCATTACAACTGTGGTCACCAAGGATGTCTCAATCTCTTTCATTTCACATCCCCCATTCACTGAGAGGTTGTGAAACAAAGACATCAAGCACAGTTCCTCACAAAATATAATGAGAAAAAACCCACCATTGTGTGTTTTTTATTATCTTTTGTAGAAAGTTATTATAATATAATATTATCATAAATCCTTTGCAATTTCTTGGTCAAACAGCAACAGCATGAATTATAAAGTGTTGTTTTCTTTACTATTTAAGGTAACACATATTTATAACAAAAAGCCTAATAGACAAAATACATACAGTAGAATATTCAAGAATCAACAGGTGCAATTACAGTTGTTGTCAGCCAAAAAATACCAATATACAGAAAATATGTTTTCATTTTTAAAACCAGAAAATGGACCCACAAACCTAGGAGCCAATTTCTTGGAGGTGACATGAAGAGGTAGGTCCTTGGTGGAAAGGCAAACCTTCTGACCTGGTCTGTAGAGGGGAGCGGCCCTGCGATGGTCGTATTCTACAGCCTTCATTCGAGCCGAACTTCTGAGTAGGGACTGGCGAGCACCAGCCCAGATTCGGCGACAGCGTCTAATCATGGCATGGAGCGATGGTACCGTTACTTCTCCTTCGTTGAATGAAAACAGCGGAGACTGGTAGCCATTGCCACAATGGAAAGGAGAGAGACCTGTGGCCACCGTGGGGAGAGTATTGTGGGCAAACTCAACCCATGTGAGGTGGTCGCTCCAGGTGGTCTGGTTCTGGTATACAAGACAGCGTAGCGTAGTCTCTAGTTCCTGGTTCAGACACTCCGACTGTCAATTGGATTGAGGGTGATAGCCTGATGACATGCTGACGGTGGCTCCTATGAGACTGCAAAACCCAGAATGCGGAAATAAACTGTGGACCCCTGTCGGAAACAATGTCACTAGGGAAACCATGGATCCTAAATACCTGGTTCATCATGACGGTCATCTGCAGAACCCTTGGCAGAGGGAGGCTTGGTTAGGGGAATGAAATGAGCCATCTTGGAGAATCGATCCACCACTGTCGGGACCGTAGTTTTGCCTCGGGATAATGGGAGGACGTCCTGTCACAAAGTCCATAGACATGTGTGACCAGGGACGTTGGGGAACCGGCAGCAGCTGAAGCAAGCCCATCTTGACCTGGGACGAGGTCTTATTGCGAGCACACACAGGACTAGCCGCTACGTGCTCTGCCACATCCTTCTTCATGGCTGGCCACCAGAACCACTGTTTGATCATGAACATGGTCCTTTTAACACCAGGATGGCACGAGAGCACAGACGAGTGGCCCCAGTGGATGACCTTGGGATGGAGAGACACAGGGACAACCAACAGGTTGTTTTTGAATACTCGCTAAGTGCCGGGTTAAAAACATTTTCCTTTTTTACGTCTGACTCTACTTGCCAGGAAAACGCTCCGACCACAAGGTTTAGTGGAAGGATGGTCTTGGGCTCTACGGCAAGTGGTTCTGGGTCGTAAAGGCGAGACAGAGCATCAGGTTTTCGGTTCTCGGATCTGGGATCGAAAAGAGAGTGTGAAGTGGAATCTACTAAAGAATAGTGTCCATCTGGCCTGGCGAGAGTTGAGGCGTTTAGCCTTTCTAATGTACTCCAAATCCTTATGGTCTGTCCAAGGAAAGGCTGCTCTGTCCCCTCTAACCAGTGTCTCCATTCCTCGAGGGCTGCTTTTACGGCTAACAGTTCTTTATTTCCCACATCATAGTTTTTCTCTGCTGTTGTCAACTTCCGCGACAGGTAGGCACACGTTGTTGTCCTCCACAGATCTTTGAGACAACACCCCTCCAATTCCCTCATTCCCACAAACTGGCGCTGGGGATCCGTGATGGTGAGTATGGGAGCTGTGGTGAACCTTTCCCTGAGGCACTGGAAGGCAACGTCAGCCTGGGGAGTCCATTTGAAGGGAACCTTAGGAGAAGTAAGCACATGCATAGGAGCAGCAACAGAACTGAAGTTTCTTATAGAGGTTTCTGTAGAGGTTTGCAAACCCTAGAAACTGCTGGACCTTCTTCCTGGAGTCTGGTGTTGGCCACTTGGAAACGGCACTGACTTTGGTAGGATCCATCTGTATTTTGATTAGTTGAGATGATGTATCCTAAGCGTATCTGCGTGGAACTCACATTTCTCTGACTTGACATACAATTGATTTTTAAGCAGTTTCTGCAGGACCTGACGGACATGGTTAACATGGGATTTAGGGTAAGAAAATCAAAATATCATCAAGATACACTAACACAGAAGCATTCAAAAACTCCCGCAAAACCTCATTCACAAAAGCCTGAAACACAGCCGGTGCATTGCACAGTCCAAAATGCATTACCAGATACTCATAGTGGCCACTCTGAGTGTTGAATCCTGTCTTCCACTCATCCCCCTTCCTTATTCTAACCAAGTGATAAGCTTTTCTTAAGGCCAATTTGGTGAATATTTTGGCAGTCTGAAGTAGTTCGAGGGCAGAGGATATGAGAGGCAGAGGATATGAGAGGCAGTGGATAGCGGTTTTTTACCGTAATGTCATTGAGAGGACTGTAGTCTATGCAAGGTCTCAGATACCTCATTCACACCAACGCAACTCCGGTTCAAGCTCCGTGCTAGAGGTTTTCAGGTTCAGAACCAGTTCTTCGGTTTAGCTCTGGCTCTTTTCACACCCAGAGTCCGTCTGGTAATGCGTCGTTGCGTCATCGTTTGCGTCATGACGTAACCGTTTGCATGCCTGCTTCATAAAGCCAAACCGCGCGGATGAAATCAGTTGCATTCATTTCTTATGGCTCTATCTGAAGCTTTTCCGGAGTCATTTCTGTGGTTTAGTTACATTCTTATAAAAAAGTGTACTCGTGTCAATAAAGGTTTTTTTTAAAACACAACTGCTTCCGAGGTCGGTCTTATTTCTTAAGGTGGACTGAACCATGAGTGTGGAGTAACGTTGTATCTTTCATTTAAATTAACTGTAACCTTCACCCAGTTATGTAACAGCTGTTCTCAAATGAACACGTGAAGTAAAGTTTAATATTTATAGTTTTATAGATTTATAATGAGAGGTGATCAACGTGAATGCTCAGGTTCCACCTTAACACGCAGACACGTTGCTTCACCATGAGCAGACACCTTTATATATACAGTCTGTCTATGGCAGAAACACTGAAACTCTGAAACTCTTGTTAAGTTTCTCCATCTTTGTGTACAAACTGGATAAAACGCGGACTTTTTGTTGTTGTTCAGGAGTTGATCTGTCTCTGCCCCCGCCTCGACGTAAACGTGACGTATGTGGTGCTTTTGCTCTGGCCGGACAATTTGTTGGTGCTTGAAACGAACCGGATTCCGTAGCTAAAAGGCTGCTCCGCTGCAGTGTGAAGAGGAAAACACGGTGCTTTTCAAGCTCCAGCTCCGAACCGGCCCTGAAACACCGTTGGTGTGAATGAGGTAAGAGACCCATGGGGGGCTAGTGAATTAATTTAAATTTTCCACACTCTCGCGAGAATATCTCCGCAATGGAGCGAGCTTAAGTTTCACTTTCGATTGCATGATATAGCCCAGCGCAACACCTTCGTCAAACATGTTGCCACTTGTTTGTACCATGTTCAGTTCTTTTGGATCTCAAGAAGCATATAGAACAAACAATGGATGTATTTTATGAACATTTATCCATGCTGAAAGTAGATTTAGATTTGTTAGGACTCGGAGTGAGATAGAGATTATTATCTAATATATGCATCCGATGAAGCATGAAGTCTGTTGTTGATCAGAGGCTGTTGTTGGGGCTCCATTAACCTTTTTTATTTTTGTTTTGTAGGCAGACCATGCAGGCCTCAGATGCCCCTTTCACACCAGCGCCTTTTCAGCTCCAGCTTGGAGCTAGAGCCTGAAAAGCGCCGGGTTTTCCAGTTCACACCGGAGCTGCGCCGGCTCTTAGCTCCGGAATCCGCTTCATTTCCAGCTCCAAAAAATTGTCGGTCCAGAGGCAAGAGCTTTGGAGCTAAGAGGTGACGTCGCTTACGTCTCTCTTACGTCGAGGCGTGCAGGAAACTAAACCCACCTCCCATGGGTCGACTGTTATGCCTGCCTACAAGCAGTAGTGCCTATAAACACACTTTATAAAGTCAGTCAACACTAACCAGGCTTCGTGTGATTCTGTTTATTTGTGCCTTACTTTGACCATCCGTTCACTGTTATCGATCATTGTGGAGAGAGGCAGACGTGTTGTTTTGTATTATTGCAGCTATCGGATGCAAGTAGTCAGTTTAGCTTCGGTTGCTATGCTAACATCACCCGTTTTATACCAGAGAAACTTTCATAACAGCGTTGTGATACCAAACAGTGTCAATTCAGACTGACACACATTCACTTACTGTAGGCTAAGGGGAACTGGGGATATGCATCAGCTGCTTGTGTGAGTCGGACAGTGAATACTTTAGAGCGGCCGCTGCAGTGTGAGCTAACCGGGAGCTAACGGGAGAATACACTCCCGTGGAAGAGCAGCCAGCACTGCAGCGGTCGGTAAATGCTGCAGAAACACATTAATAAACAATGAACCACGGCACTCTGGGGAAAAGTATAAGGTGTCGAGAAGTCGTTATTCAATTTATTCTGGCTTCGTGTGATTAAAAGCAACACGATCATCGACCCGACGCAGTTGTTGTTGTTGTTGTTGTGAGCTGCCGTTGGGGAGCAAATCAGCGATGTAAACGGTGACGTCATGACGCAGCCAGTGATGTACCTGAACGCGTTCAATGAACGATCGTTCATGAACGCGTTCATATTTTGGGCGAACGTGAACTGAACGTACTGTATTTCCGCTCGTTGAACGTAATTGAGAACGCGTTCATTCTCAGCGCTGTATAACGGCGTTCAAAAGTGCGTTCATTCTCAGCACTGTATTATAACGGCGTTCAAAAGTGTGCCAGATTTCATATGCCTTTCAGCCGAAAACCCAGTTAAAACACACCGTAAACAGGCTTCAAAATAATGCGGAAAACCACCCAATCTGGCAACAGCAAGCTGCCTGTGACGCGTACGCGCCTGTCACCCCTGGCTGTCGCACTAAAATATAAATATACTAAATATATCAGACTCCTCACAACAAACAATGTGGAACCGCGGAACCGGCGAGCATTGAATGAATGAATGAATTAGTATGGACGAAGCCGAGAGCAGCTGCAGCAGCACTCGCTCAGAGTGAGACTCTACGGCAGGGGTGGGGAACCTCCGAGTCCGGCCTCCGGCCGTATACGGCCCGCGAGACAATTTGGTACGGCCCTCGAGGTAATTTATAAACACACGCAAAAAATAAAAAAATGAAAGAAATCTAGACCGCAAAAAAATTAAACAAGCGAGTACCTGTTTTTCCTGGCCAAGGTCAGGGTCCTTGAACACAACACGAGCCTAACGTGTCATCACGTGGTATATGTCTCGACTGACAGGGGTGCAGTTCTGACGGAGAGCACCAGAACGCCACTCCAGCACTTCAGAAATTGCAGTACCGATAAGTCCATACACATGCCGCAGTTTCTGCGTGTCTGTGTCTTTAGTTGAAAGCCCAGTGGCGATCTGCTCATCTGTCATACTGATCAGACAGTCAATAACTGTGTTGTTATCATTAGCATCTGGTTAGCTAGCTATGCTAACGAATATAAGAAGCTTTGTCTACAACCAGTGAGGTAAAGGCACATCTTTATATGATCATTATAGTTATAAAAAAAATAAGAGAATAAAGTAAACAGGTATAAAATACTATATGACAGTTATTAATAGAGAAGAATACAGTTTCAAAGGGGAGTGATTTGTCAAATATCCATACATTAAAAGAAAATCTGCTTACAGTTGTGTTTGGGTGTTGAGAGATGTGTCCATAGATCTCCTAATGTTGCTCTCAAAGTGCAACAAATGTTGCCAGGGGAGCATGCCCCCCGGACCCCTCTAGAGGAGGTTAGGTCCCCCCCACTTAAATCATGTTCACATCACATGGATAGGAAACTAAATACATGTCCACACATCTTGTGTCCATAAATTATCTTTCTGTTTTGGTGGTCACGCCACACCCTGCACGTGCATGCATACGCGAGTCATGGTGAGATATCTGGATTAAGAGGTTGCTTTTTCTTTGCACAGAATGAAATGAATGGGCTGTGATTTTAGTTTTTTTAAGCAGAGGTCAATAACTTGTACGTCCCTCTGAGGATATTGTAAAAATTGAAATGGTCCATTAACATCCAGGAGACAAATAATAGCTCGCAGCAACGTATTGAAAAAATAACTATGAACTATAAATTAGTTCATTTTTGAAACCATGAACTTTAGTTCAACATTTTGAATTATGAACTATGAACTGAACTAGTTCATTTTAAAATGTGTGAACTGTGAACTGAACTAGTTCATGTAGAAAGTGAACTTTCCCAACACTGGACGCAGCAGGGGCAGCTCTGGGGCGCCAGTGGGCCGTGTGAACAGAGCGGGAGCTGAAAAGGGAAACCGGAGCTGAACCAGAAAAGCTCCCGCTCGGAGCTAGAAACTGAAAAGCGCTGGTGTGAAAGCCGCAAGAGAGTTAAACTTGGGCCTGCGACCATAGTTTTACTGTATTTTGTTTTGAAAATCCACAGCGGAGGTTTGTGTCGTACTATGCGGTGTATTTTGCATATCTCTCAGTAGCCAAGGATCTGTGAGTCTGTTCGGACCGTTCGGACATAAACTCCGTAATAAATGTAGTCTACATTTCATTAGAGGTGTAAAATCTGAGAGCATTTTAAATCGCATTTGAACTAAATGCTTCTATAATCTGTAGTGAGGCAAGGCAAGGCAAGTTTATTTATATAGCACCTTTCAACACAAGGCAATTCAAAGTGCTTTACAAAAACGAAAGACATTAAGAAAATGGCATTTAAAATTAGTCATTAAAAAGAAAAGATAATTAAATAAACATTAATAAAAAAATACATGGATAAAAGTTACAGTGCAGTCTAAGATGTGAATAGTTCAATTAAAAGCAGCGGCAAAAAGAAAAGTCTTTAGTCTGGATTTAAAAGTAGTCAGAGTTGCAGCGGACCTGCAGGTTTCTGGGAGTTTGTTCCAGATATTTGGAGCATAATAACTAAATACTGCTTTTCCATGTGTAGTTCTGACTCTGGGGACAGAAAGCTGACCAGTCCCTGAAGACCTGAGAGATCTGGATGGTTCATAATTTAGCAGGAGGTCAGAAATGTATTTTGGTCCTAAACCATTCAATGCTTTATAAACCAGCTGCAGTATTTTGAAATCTATTCTTTGACACACAGGAAGCCAGTGTAAAGACTTCAGAACAGAAGTGATGTGATCCACTTTCTTAGTGTTAGTGAGGACTCAAGCAGCGGCGTTCTGAATCAGCTGCAGCTTTCTAATAGATTTTTTAGTGAGACCTGCAAAGACACCATTACAGTAGTCCAGTGTAGTAGGGATGTAACGATATACCGAATATCGCGGTGAACAAACGGCTCAATACTGTCGTGAGACTGACAAAATCTACCACGATATTACATGGTTCATTCCTCACCTTATTGGAAAAAACTGTACTGTTTTTGTTTGAACAGCAGAGGGTGCCATAATACTAGTCAAGAAGACAGACTCCCATCATCCTTTGCGTGCAAGCAAGCGTGGTCTCACTCAGACCCAACGAGTTGACCAACAACTAAATGCAGAATGTGAAATTGAGGATGCTCCATTGAGTTTTAAAGCTGATGTGTGGCAGCATTTCGGTTTTCCAGTTTCAATAAATGACAATGGTGAAAAGCAAACTGACAAACGCAAAACTATTTGCAAATCCTGCCGGGCAACGGTCAACTACAATTCGGGAAATACATCCAACATGAGAAGTCATTTGTCAAATCGCCACCCAGAAAATCTCCGACCACAACAACCTGCTGTGAGTAAAAAGCGTAAGCCGGGCCAACTGACTCTGAAAGAAGTATTTGGAGCCCCACTTCCCCCTAACAGTCCAAGAGCTGAGGAAATAACAAGATGCATCGGTGAGTACATAGCCAAAGACTTAAGGCCCTTTTCTGTGGTCGACAACGGTGGATTTAGGAGGTTAGTTAACACGCTGGAGCCCAAGTATGCCATTCCATCACGGTCATACTTTAGTCGAACAGTGCTACCAGCTCTGTACAAAGAGACAAAAGCTAAAGTGACACAGAGCCTCAAAGAAGCAGAGGGCATGATGCCATCTCAATAACCACAGATGGGTGGACTTCCCGAGCTACGCAGAGCTAGATTACAGTCACAGCTCATGTTATGACCAGCGAATGGGAGATTAAAAGTTTTGTTTTACAGACGCGGCCTCTTTTCACATCACACACTGGACTCAACATAGCTGAGGTGTTAACATCTGCTGTTTTGGAGTGGGGGATCAACATGACGAGCAACAACAATCAAGGCATTGCTGTCGTAACAGACAACGCACGGAATATGGATGTAGCGGTGAGAGAGGCTCGACTTTCCTCACACATATAGTGTTTTGCACACACTTTAAACCTCGCGTCAAAAGCGAGTTTGAACGTAAACCGGGTAAGCCGTCTGCTTGGTAGAGTGAGCTGCGTTTTTTCACCGCAGTTCAACTGCGACAGCTGTTCTGGCCACCAAACAGGGAATGTTAAACCTGCCAGCGCATAAACTGATCATGGATGTGGTCACAAGATGGAACAGCTCGCTTGACATGCTCGAGTGCTACCTGGAGCAACAACAAGCAATCGCTGCAATGCTACTGAGTGCTGAAGTCAGGCGCAACGCACGCGAGATAGACACTCTGGTACCAGCTGACATCACGGACGCCGAGGACATGGTTCGGCTTCTCTCACCGCTTACAAAAGCAACCACCGTGCTGTGCGATGAGTCTCAACCTACAGTCTCTCTCATTGTGCCCCTCAAGCACATGATAGAACAAAGCATGGCACAGTGCGATGAGGACTCCTCCACCATCGCCCAAATTAAGAGAGCCATACTGAAGGACTTCACAGACAGATACCAAGGGGAGCAAAACAAGTTTCTGCAAGAAAGCACTGCGTTGGACCGCCGGTTTCGGAGCTTGCAGCAGCTAAATGACAGTCAAAGGGAGGAAGTTTTCGACAGGCTGAAGTTGAAAGCCACACAGATGCAGAACCAGGTACATATTTAAATATTCTTTGTGTAGGCCTACTGTCTGTAACTTGTTCAGATAACGTATAAGTTGTGTGTATGTATCTGTTGTTTTTTGCCTAAATCCTACCGGCCCACATTTGTAAGTGTTCCGGCCACTCCCTTTCCTTTTTTTTTTGCTTACCTAAATTCTACCGGCCCACATTTGTAAGTGTTCCGGCCCAGCCCAGCCCAGTGCGGGTTGGCAGGGAAACGGGGTTCAGGGGGAGTGGCTGTACGGCTGTACGTCTGACTCAGAGGTCGCGCGGCTGTGGAAAAGAACGTGTTGCCCACATTCTGTTACTGAGTTTAGGCTAGTTAGCTAGCAGGTTTATTGTTTTGGGTGCAGTCACTTTTGCCTCCAAAAAGTAAATCTGTTTACAGTTCTGTTTTATATGGGTGTTGAAGAAGAAGAAGAAGAAGAAGAAGAAGAAGAAGAAGAAGAAGAAGAAGAAGAAGAAGAAGAAGAAGAATTGGGAGGGATGAAACCCTCTTTAATAGTCACACATGCAGAGCACACAGCACACACAGTGAAATGTGTTCTTTGCTTTTAACCCATCCTAGTACCAGGTTTCTAGTACTAGGAGCAGTGGGCAGCTATTGTACAGCGCCCGGGGAGAAATGGGAGTGAGGGGGGAAGGGGGATGTCCGGTGCCTTGCTCAAGGGCACCACGGCAGGGCAGGAGGTGAACTGGGACCTCTCCAAGTAGAAGTCCACACTCCAAATGTAGGTCTGGTCGGGGAATTGAACCGGCGACCCGACGGCTCACAGTCCAAGCCCCTACTGACTGCCATAGATTTAGTCCCTAATTTAGCACAAATTAAAAAAAAGTGCACCAGCATTTAACTTCAACATTTAAAAAAAAAATCTTCCCGGGGGAGCTTGCCCCCGGACCCCCCTAGAGGAGGTGAGGTCCACCACCTGCCCACACCCCCTGTTAAATTGTCTCACCCACATTGAGGATGCTTCCTACGCCCATGTTTTATTCCATGTGTCAAGTCAGGCAAATTGGGTCAAAATGTTATTGCATCAATGATCTGTTAACATTAAAATCACTAAATATATGCTGTAACTATTTTGCTCTATTGTCAAAATAACATAAAATGCAGGGTTTTTTGTTAAGTAACATACTTTCATCGCCGGCCGGCCGATACATGCTGCGCATTAAGTGGGCCTGTCTGTCAATTAATCCCCAGGCCACTTTTCCCCCCTAGTCCGCCCCTGCACAGAACCCTAGTGAAACAGAAGGGGAAAGAGCAGCACAGCACATGACACTGATAAGGAAAAATCTCCTTCCAAAAAGACAGCACTCGAAGATCTCCTTGGGGAATCTTTCAGTAAAGAAGTGCCATGCGCACAGCACAACGCTGGTATCGAGGCTGAAATTGACTTGAACCGCAAAGCGACCTCTATCTTACTCTCTGACTGTCCTCTCAAGTGGTGGAGAGACAGTGCAACGCTTTACCCACTACTGTCACCCATGGCCAAAGCATATCTCTCTGTCCCAGCCACATCAGTACCAAGTCAGAGAGTTTTTTCCACAGCGGGGGATATTGTAAACGCCCAAAGATCCTAGCTTCTACCTGGAAATGTTGACATGCTCATCTTCCTGAAAAAAAACCTGTCTGACGAGTGAGTTATGCCCCTTTCACACCAACGCGTTTTCAGCTCGGCTCGGAGCTGGAGCCTGAACGGTAAACGGTGACGTCATGACGCAGCAGCGGCAGCTCTGGGCGGTGTGAACAGAGCGGGAGCAGAAAATGGAAACCGGAGCTGAACCAGAAAATCTCCCGCTCGGAGCTAGAAAGGGAAAAGCGCTGGTGTGAAAGCCGCATTAGTGAGTTTGAGTTGAGTTACTTGGTTTGTTCTTGTTCCAGTCTGTTACTGTCACTTTGTTTTTGACACGTTAAATGTACTACTATACTAAAATGCTGTACAAATCAGGTTTATTATTTAATTAAAAAAAAAGTTTGAAAGTCTGTGGAAAGCTTGCTCTACAGCGCCCTCCTCTTGGCTGGTATTGTAAGCGCGTTCTTTTCCCGAACAGGAGGCGAGTTGGTGATCCATCTGGCCACAGTAGAAGCAGCAGCCCTCCTGCAGACGGCGCTGCTTCTCCTCCAGAGAAAGCCTGGTCCTACCCAACTGCATGGGTTCGTCTGAGTCAAGCGGTGGTGCTGTCCTCCGACAATCCGAAGCTGCGGGATGGAAAACTTCCCCTGGCGGAGCGGCTCTCAGAGGAAAGTCCTGGAAACTGGGATGTCCGTCACGGGTGCGCTGGCGCTCTCTCTCCCTTTCCCGAAGTCGGATGTCGATCCGGATGGACACAGCGATGAGAGTCTCCAGGTCCCGTGGCACCTCCAGAGGAGCCAGCTGGTCCTTTATCGGATCTGAAAGTCCAGTCCTAAAAGCGTCACAAAGAGCTGGAGTATTCCACCCGCTGTCCGCTGCCGGCGTGCGAAACTCGATGGCATAATCAACCACCTGATGGTTGTGCTGGCGCATCTGAAAAAGTCTTCTGCTGGCCTCTGTAGCAGGCAACGAGTGGTCAAATATGTGACTCATACAGTAGTGTCTATGAAGTTGGCTAATGAATTGCAAAGCTCAGAGTCTCTGGACCATTCTGGAGTAGCCCAGGCTGCAGCTCTTCCCGTTAAATGGGACACGATAAACACCACTTTAGCATGGTCTGATGAAAAAGCCCTTGGGTTGTGTTGGAAATGCAGAACACACTGCACAAGGAAGGCTCTGCAGTTCATGGAGTCTCCGGAGAATCTCTCCGGAAGAGCCAGCCGTAATGAGGAAGAAACAGCCTGGATCGGGTTGACAGCGTCAGCAGGATCCTCGACAGGAAAGCAGCCAGCAGTGGATGACGTCATCAGAGGAGCAGTCTGTAGGTGAGCGATGAATTGATGCATATGCGAAGACAACTGTTGTATCTGTGTAGAGACGGAATCCTGGAGCTTGGCCTGGTGTCCTACAAGCTCTTTAACTCCTTGGCTGATTAAGCCCAGCTGATCCTCATGGTGAACAATCTTCACGCCTTGGGCTGACAGGGCGGCGTGAAGTGTCTTTGGGTCGGCTGAGTCCATTGTGGTCAGTTCGTTCTGTCACAAACTTGGAATCACAAGGAACTGAACTAAAATGCATGACCCGAGAGACAAAGGTATAGTATGCAAAAGGTACTTTATTCCAAAAAGGATGTACAAAATAAGGATCGACACTCTTGACGAGGTGAAAACGGTTTCAAAAAAGGACAAAAGAAAATTGCTCACAAGGTGAGGAACAAAACTTACTCAAGACTTCGAGAGCAAAAATTAGGCTTGAGTCATAATACTCAGTCGCTGGTACGCTGACTACTGGCATGGAGACAGGACAAGACGAACTGACACAAGACAAGGGAAGGCTGGGGAATTTAAACAAAAGGTAACTGGGCACAGGTGGAAACAATCAGGGGCGGGGCTGACGCTGTTGAGAGCGGGAGACACACACAAGGATAGGGAGTCAAGGGACCTGGAATGAAACACAAAAGGTGAGTACCAAAATAAAACAGGAAGTGGGAGACAAGACAACAAATGACTAAACAAAAACATGAAACATGACTGGACTCAACACTTTTGACGGGACACAACACCCAGTACCAAACCAAACCACGTGAAAGAGCCCACAGAACAAAGCGCAGCCCTAAGACCAGCCAGAGTGAACCGATTGGGTCAGAAGCAGCCAGGACTAAATGCCCATTCTTATTCTCTCCATCTCGCCTCATCTATCTTTTATAAACTCACCTAGGACCAACAAGGTCCTGATTCACTGTAACTGGCCCTGTCACTCTGCCCAGTGCCCCCGCAGAAACTCAGTGGAGCAGGCAGCAGGCAAGAGGCCAAACAAGGCTGTAACTATCTGCTAAATCGCTGACACACTCCTTTCCTTTCTTTGCTGGACCCACAAAGGCTGGGCCCCTGGTGTCACAGGGCCCCTAAGTCCGTCCCGATTAAGACGCCCGTTGAGGTGCGTGGAGGGGAGAGGGAGCTGGGGAGAGCTAAATGTGTTTAATCCCACAGTAATTAAACAACCAGAAACAAAGGAAGGCAGTATGAAATATTGGACTTTAATGTACATTTTAGTGGTACACTTTCCCATGACCCTCTCACCAATGTTGGACTTTGTTTGTACCTTACATTACCCAAAATGATTGGCTAATAAGTTAAGGATCTGCTTATACATTTGCCGAGCTAACAGTAGCTACTAGAATAAATGCCTCGGTAAAAGAAAAAAAGGCTTACAAGTACTCAGAGTTTAATGCATGTGGTCATGTCAGTGCTGTAATACACACTCATATGCTCGTATGCTCATATACAATAAGAAAAGAAAAATTGAAATACTCGATATCTAGCTTTTCATTACATGGTAGTGGAAGAAGTAATCCTGTACTTAAGTCAAAGTAGAAATACCAAAGTGTAGGAATACTCAAAATCTTACTTGAGTAAAAGTACAAAAGTATTAGGATTAAAATATAGTACCAAAAGTAAAAGTACTCATTATGCAGATTCTCCCATTTCAGAATAATATATATTCTATGTTATGAAAATAATTATTGATGTATTAATATTATTATCATAGTTGGTAAAGGTGGAACTCATTTTAATTACTTTATTTTCTGCTGTGTAGCTTGTGAACTTAATCCAGGTTAAGTCTTTAAGTGTTTTTTTTTTGTTTTTTTTCTCTGAATACAGTACTTCAGTAAATGTACTTATTTATTTGTACAACACTTCACTTCAACCCATGAAGACACAGCATACCAGGACGTGAAATAGTCTTTTCATTAATTAATTAATTTTTCAAAAATAATAATCTTATTTAGCAAGGAGGGGCCAAAGTCAAAGCAGGTTGATTTAGATAAAATTACAAAGGAAATGAAGAGAGAACAAAATGTGTTAAATATCGGATTTATGTGCAGCAGATAGTGATATATCATGAATGATGTTTTAGATGAGAGGACAGATATTGGATCAGTGTCGTAATGCCTCTTCCAAACCATCGCTGCTTCCAAAATGGGTTATCAAAGAGTTAAAACTTGCACATTGTCCTTAATATAAAAGGTGAAATGGACACATTATGATATCAAACTCAACACCGCTCCTCTCTGTACATCATTATGTCCAATTAGAGAAATGTCTCGCCCACTGCCTCCGAGACCCGTGCAAAATAGAAAAACAGATTGTCACATGGCATTAGCCTGCTGCTGCAGTGTTTGCTGAAACTCACTGGAGCATCTCTGAGGTCTGCAGCCCGAGCACAATGAGGTAAGAGGGGACTGAAGCCAAAGAGAGGACATGCAAGCCTGTCTGCTTGTGAAATCTGCATTTGTTCTGTCAAAAATGTAAAACAAGAACCATTGGTGGGTGACACTACTTGTAACTCAAATAATTTAACCCAGAATGTTAGCGAAACGAGCTAATCTGTATGTGAAAAAGGTTGCAAATGAGCAGTGTTTACCAATGGAAGCTTTGCTGGTTATACATCCAGCCTATTTGAATTCCAGGGTCTTGCCAAGTGTCTGGTGTTATAATGTAAACACTCCTCAAAAGGCTCACGGAAAGGAGGAGTATTAACTGTTAGGGAATCTTTATTTCCCGGAAAAGTTTAACATATCACTTTTTAGTTCATAAGCTCGGAAATGTTTTATCCATGTTTCTTTTTATCTATATAATTACTACAAAGCACACTTTCTTTGTTGCACTCTATATTGCTGTGGTGCTGTGTGTCGAGGAATTAGCCTCCTTTTGTGGTGTTTCCTTTCCTGTATTGTGATATATAGGTTTTTGTGCATGTAAATGGTCTGCAAATGCTAAAATCCAAAAGTTCCCTCAAGATGGAGTTTCTCCCACACACTCTCCTGCCTGAAAGGCCTATATTTTGATTGTTTACTTTTGTAACATAGTGACATCACTATGTAACACTTGTGCTTCTATTGGCTAGCGCTCAGACACATTGTACGTGATAGGCTAAGAGGCAGGACATCTCTAAACAGTTGACCAATCACAATAGAGCCGACCAGCTAACCAATCAGAGCAGACTGGGCTCTGGTTTCAGACAGAGGGTGAAAAGAGGTGCTGCAGCACAGGCAGTAAGAGAAAAATAAAGACCTTTTTGAACATTAAAGCAGGTAAACATGTCACAGTGGAGGCACAAAATAGAAAAATGAACCTGGAAATGAGCATAATATTTGAGCTTCCTTACATTTTCAAACATTTAACTCATGTTACCTCTCGGTTTTATCTAAAATAAAGTGATGTATGTGCTATACAACCTTTTGACTGATTGCCTGTTTCTTGCCCTTTCTGACATATTTGTATTCTCACAGTACAGCAACATTTTCAACATAAACAACAGGAATGATTTCTGAAACTGAAAGAATAACCTCAAATTGTGATGACTGTGGCCACAAGAAGTAAGACCAAAATGTGTGGTTACTTGGTTTGTGGTTTTGAAGATATCTTGCTCTGAACTGACATTTTGAACATCTTTTAGCGGTTTAATTAGTGATTCAAATCTTTAGTGTTTACTGCAAAGGACCATCAGATTATTTGTATTATTAAAATATATAGTTTTGCTCTTTTTGCTTTTATTTGCTGGAACAGACTTAGAGAGAAAGGGGAAGAGAGAGGGGATGACTTGCAACCCAAAGGCTGCAATTCAGATTTAAAAATGGGCTGCTGTGGTAAGGACTCAACCTTTGTACATGGTGATTTATTTACTCATTAGGCGAGGCAGTGAGAGCATGTAAATATGAACTTGAACTCAAAGGAGAGCCTGAGGCTGATTTAATCAAATTGATTCTGCATTATTAGAACATTACAAGGAAACCAGGCAACAGCAGGCCTGGAGCTTCACTCACTGGTGTGTCGTTATGACTAATCACGCTCACGCACCAACTCTGTGTCTCTCCTCCTTTTCCACTCTGCATTTATGCCAGCACATCTCCATCCTTAATATTTTAACCCAATCTCTTCATGTGTCTACCTTTGTTTCTTTAATCTATGGCATTTCTCTCTTTCATTTACACTCGGACATTCCTGCATGTGTATGGAAAAAGCAAGATTTAGTGATAAAAAAGAAGACAAAGGCACCTGGTAGCATTTTTGTATACAACAGTTCGAACAGTTATGCCAGGAATGTGTCTCAAGAAAGGATGAGCAACACTCGTAGCACAATGCTGTAAATAAAAACAAACACTTTATTGATATGCATAGCACCAGGCCAAATAATGTCTTGTGTAGTTACGGCCATTTTTCAGCCCACTGTCTGAAGTCCAAAGACTTCAGATTTATGACTTGCTATTTTTGTCAGAGTAATGTTTTCTGAGTAACAAGTGATGATTAAGAATGACCTAAGAATTCTAGATCCTTTCAGATATTTCCTGTCAGACTTACATGGTGGACGTGCACACTCTCACTCATTCATTCTAGCTGTCGGTGTCATTGTCGGTTTCCTGACAGTCAACCACCAACAGCATGGTTTCATATCTGCCACTGACTTTTCACAGAACACAAGTCCATGTAGTTCACCTCACACTGACGGACTGGAAATAGAAAATGTGTGCGTGCAGGCAGGCATGCGGCATACTCTGTAACCTACAGCAGACTGCTGTAATGAACCTTACTGTGTGTGGGTGTTTCTGGTTAGGCAGAAAAGAAGTGTTCCATACTTACCACCAACCTGAACATGGTTTATAATCAACCACATCAACATGTCAGTGTGAAAGCTGCTCTCATCTCAGAGCTGTTCCTGCTTCACCTCATGTAACCTTCAATACACATAGTCACACACAAACACACACACACACACACACACACACACACACACACACACACACACACACACACACACACACACACACACACACACACACACACACACAGAGAGAGATGTGTGTAAGATGCTTCCTGCCACATTTGGGTTATGAACTTAGTATTATATTTCAACTTTTTTTTGCAGTACCACTCAATGATGATTCAGGCACATTAAACCACTGGGCTCAAACTGTTGCCAGGTGATGTTTTCAAGGGTCCAGTTAAATGAAAGATTTATTTTATAGATTTTATTTTCTTCAAAAGCTTGAAAAGTGCAGGATAATAATGAATGCCAAAACCCAGTGTAACACTGCAGGTGATACACAGCAATAAAATACCTGGTTGCATTAAACCGAGCAAGCAAGCAAGTTTTCATTTTCTAAAAGCAGTGTTGTTGTATTTCCTATTTTACAAGTTATATCAACTAAAAAAATCAAAGCCTTTCACATAGCTTAGTTCAGTTCATTCATGTATTCATTAATTTACCTCAAATGTCAGGTCCTTTAATCAGAGCGTTACCTGGGTTGTTATTTCGAACATTTTAAAGGGGTTTACACGTAAAATAATTGGATCCATGTTTCATTCAGGTGAAAATTGTAAACATGTTTTGATTGATCTTAAGGGGAACTGAAACCACCCTGATACTGTATATTTGGTTTTCCCCCCTTAGAACAAACATTGCAGCATTAAACAAAATTAAACAATTTTTTCAACCCAATCTTTTTTTCTCTGTATCTCTCTATCAGGATGCTCTTGATTGTCATAATTTCCCGGAAGCTACACTGAATCGATCACTTCTTAGTCATTTCACAGTGCAACCTCAAATGTCCTATTTCTCCTTTTTATTTCAAGGTACATACAATAGGAACATGCATGACACTGCACAACCCACCAAAAGAAAATTATGTTTTAGAGTTCTCAGTAGTTTTCACTATCAATTTAAAAAAAAAAAAAATTCATTTTTTATTTATTTGCAGCTTTAAAAGATGCTTGTTTTTATTTGAAGTTAGATATTAATTGGTGAGACTTACATTACACAACCTTCACTTATATTTAGAGATGTTCTTGCTGGGCTGTCTCTTGAAAGATAATTCTGTGAGGTTTTAAAATATACTCACACGTCAAAAAAGCAGGAACAGCGACCATTCTTCGTCATACAGTTGTACATGCATGACTGGTATTTAACAGTAGAGGCAGGAAGCAGTAAGAAACATACTTGTATTGATAGTCCAGGGTGTGGGCAAATAATAGCACAGGAAGGGGTGAGTCATTCCACTGATCCCTTCATTAAGTGTTTGTATTTACCTCTTTGTCAGTTCATTCATCAACTGATATGACATTTGTCTTTTCGAGAATAAATTGCAAACAACTGAAAAGGAACTGATGAGTAATCTGAGCCAAAAGGCAAAACAGAGGCAACTGTGCACAAACAGTTGCATAGGCTATTCAGTCGGTTCATTCATTCATTGAAACACCGGACTCTTGTTCTTCCACACACATCACTGCACACCAACCAGCAAAAATCCTATTATTTTGATCGGGTGTGAGGAAATTGAAATAATGAGCAAGTTGAATGTACTCTTCCATTCAAGTTCTGCGAAGAGGATGGAGACACATTAAGCTGCTGTAATTTCACTATCGGCTCTTCAAACAACCACATGCTTTTGTGGAGAATCAGAGACAAGGTAAGTGATAAAGTGATCAGAAAGGAGAAAGATTTTCCAGGAAGCCAGAAAAAGGAATCTTAGTTCATTTGGAGATGAACATTAAAAGGGTCAAAGATGATTTCTTAGTTGATTCATCAGAGAAAGATGGAAGGCATCTAGGATCCGCAGCTCCTTTTGCAGCTTGAAACGACTTGGGAAAGAGTGTTAATAATGGTAATATTGGTGTAGACGCCTCACGATTAAGTAAACACAGAGGTCAATGTACAGGATGCCTGTAATCTCCAATCCTTTTTTGTCTGTCTTATGCAGCAGGGAGGGGATGTCTGCTGGGGCTGAATCAGACTAAATATCCTTCCTCACAATAGTCATCCCTGCTGTACAAACACGGAGTGAGACAACTCGGAGAACTACACAACAATGAAGAGAAAACCAAGAAATTATTGAACTAATAAGCAAACTTTGATGCGAGAGGCCGCACTATCGTCATTCCCGAGCTCTTTCATGCAAGAGAAAAATAGTTCAAAAAGGCATCAAGGTGCTGGTTTGGTCTCTGTCTTTTTAAAATAATAAAAACAAACACAACAGGACTAACCAGAGGAACACAGCAGAGAGGAAGTAACTGCACACAGCCTTTGACTTCAGGAATATTCATTGTTTCTGTGGAACAATTAACCTCATTTCTCCATGCTATTTTAAACATATTTTTACGTGAATGATGACAACTGAGAGCAGATTTTTCACAAGACATGACAAAACTTGATGATTACTGGTTTTTATTTTACATGTTTATACATACATAAACATGTGATTATTTTAATCTTAATAGAACATGTATTAATAATAATAATACAATAACACATTTTCCATATTGTATTATTAATAATGTATTTTTCTTGTTTCTAATATTTTCTTGCATAGGTTTGTCCAATTGAGTGCGAGCTTGAACAAGTGGTTGTCAGTCTGAGCTCAGAAAGTGCTTTGTAGACTGGTGACATGATGGCACCCCCTTGTGGAAAAATAATGACAGAACCTTATACTAAATATTAGACTGATATCTGATCTACTGTAGTTGAAATAATGTTTTATACAGTATAAACGTGAATATCCACCAATACACAAACCTACACATCAGGGGTGGAGGGCTCAAAAGGAGCAATCTTTAAAAGTTGCTGACCTTAGTTAGAAACAAACAGCTCCCTTTTCTAAAAGTTCACTATGGTGCCATAGAGTAATGTATTTACTGGACCAGCTTATATAGTAGGAGGTATTTGTATATCCAGTTGTCAGTTGTCTGGCTATGGAAAGTAAAAACTTCTGTGTATGAGAATGATGCGTGTCAAGCATTTCCCGGAAGAATAGATGTACTAAAGAACACACCCTCCGGCTTTAACAAGGCAATATTATGTTGTTTGCTTTTGGTGTGGGAGTAAACTGTAAAATATGTGGTAGTATGTGTTTTAATGAGTGTTAGATTGGATCATTGCCATTCTTGACTGTGACTCACTGAAATGTCACAATGCTCTCACTCTGTGGGAGATTTTATCCACAGTGCTACTAAAATAACTTGAGCACAGTTCAAACCATGTGTTACTAAGGCCCCGTCCACACGGAGACGAAACGGGTTGTATCCGCTACAGTTCTTTATCGTATAGAGAGGCGAAGTCACGCCCATCTACTTCCGGCCCATGGGACCCCGGAAGCGAGAAATTTACATTGAATTCAATGGAGAGAGAAAACATATCTTTTGATCCCGTTTGAATTGCGCCACGAACTACACATATGATGTTTGTCAATCTTAAACAATAAGTTCCATGTCAAAAAAGTCACATTTTGTCGTAAAACTGTTGAAATATAAGACTATGAAAAATACGCGACTACAAAGACTACAAATCCCAAATCCCATTCTGGGTCGCGTAAGTGATGTCACAGGCGATAATGCTCCAAGTGGTTGCGACTCGTAATTAAAGCGAAGAAGAAGATCTCATAACTGATTTATTCCCTCCAATAAATAAGAGATTGCTAAAAATAAATTCACTTTTACAAGATGCCTGTGTGCTTTGTACCAGGTTGTAATCACATAAGTGATCATACCACTTGCTCGTTCTATCGCTTCCCGTCTGATGAAAGGACCAGGAGTCGCTGGATCAGACATATCAGGTAATATACATGTTGTGCATGGAACATATATAGTCAAGTTAGCTACCTAGCTAGTAGCGACGAGTAGCGAGCACGTTAGTTAGCATTACATTACTTAGCCTTGTCATTTTTAGTAGCCTTACCATGAAGTTATTATTTTATTACATGAAGTAAGAGTAGTCATGATGGTAAGTATTTCGTGAAACATTTGAAGAGTAGCCTACTGCGCCATCCACCGGGTGCTAAGGAAGCAGTCAGGGAGAGTCGAAGGCAGGCAGGGAGCTTTGCATGACAGATTCTTCTGGATGTGTTTCATTGTGATGACAGTAAGGGTGAGTCAATCTGTTTGTTGGAAAGACGGTAGTTGAGTGATTACTGAGAGAAAATTATTAGAAGAGATAATTATTCAAAGTGTTGTTACTTTAAAGTGTTATTACTGACCTTTTTCTCTTTTATTTCCTTTCCCTCACCTGTAACTGCTGAGACCCTGAGGAACATGCACACTGACCTGCTCTGGCAACCTGATTTCCACTGTACGTAATAGTATTTGGTTATGGTATATTATTTATATACATCAAAGGCACAATGCACCCCCCAGAGACACACATGTATTGAGTGTGATATTTTGCATAGGTCAAGTGAAATCATCTTTACACACTAGAAAACTGTAGTTGTGCATAATGCTGGCTGTAGAAGTTCTCCAGGAGGAGGAGATTTCCATGCCATGCAGGGTCTTTGGGGATGAGGATGATGATCGCCTCCTTCTGGTCCACACAACAAAGTAGCAGAGACTCCGGTCTGTGATGTGCAGCTGCCCTTGGACTGGTGCCAGTATGGGTGATTCTCCTTGAAAATATATGACCCACCCTCCTCACGGAGACAGAAGGATGGTAACTGGACTGCCTCCGCGATGGTCATGTTCATGTCACCAAAATCCTTGAATCTACACACAGCAAATAAACTCAAATGACACAACGAGATGTAAAAGGAGATCACACATACAGTATAGACTATACTGTATAGTCGATATAAAACTGGCCGCTTCAATCTGAAGAGCAACTAAAACAAAACACGGGAGTGTACCTTGTTCTTGTGAACACTAATGTTATCCACAGCATACACAGAGACCACGAAGTTCTTAAGGAGAAAACTAGTTCCTGAAACAAAACACATTAGTGTACCTTGTTAGCTAATGTTAGCTAGCTGACATTAACGTTACACATTGCACTCATATTACTCACCAACATCTTGTAAAGCCGGTCCCGCTGCTCTTACAGAACCGACTAACTCCCCTTTCGTGTATGTACAGCTCTCAACGTGTCCAGACTTGTAGTGATGTTCACCTCGTTTTATACTTGTATTCTCATTCTGAAAGAAACAGGTGAAATTTGCTAACGTGACGGCCGTCTTTGTGATGGTGACGCGTATTGTGCGAGACCAGAGACCTGTAGTTCACTCAGCGGTTTCACACAAAAAAAAGTGTAACTTCACAGTTTTACGACACATTTTTATTTTTTTGACTTGCAAAATATTCTTTTAAATTGACAAACATCATATGTGTCATTCGTGGCACAATTCAAACGGGATCAAAAGATAACCTTTCTCTCTCCATTGACTTCAATGTATAATGTTACGCTTCCGGGGTCCCATGGAGGCTCCCGGAAAGGGAGGGACTTCGCCTCTCTATAGACGGTTCGTCCACACGAGGCCGCCGTGGAAACGGAGCCCTCAAATGATACACTTTAATAACGGCTCCCAAAGTGTGTAGGTCTGGGGACGAAACGCTTGCGGCTCCATGTGTACGGTATATACGATCATAGCCCCGTCTCTCCCCACCTCTCCTGCTCACCCCCACGTCATTGCTGATGCGTTTCGCCAACAACAATGGCGGATCACAGGGTTGCGTCCGTGCTCCAGACGCTACTGACCATGATACAGATTTTAGTGCAAAATCTCCTCTCCCACAACCATCAGCAACAAGTGGACATGGAGAACTACATGAACTACATATTGCTAAATCCACCGTGGAGAATAACCAGAAGGGCAACCAGGCAACCATGGCGACCATGCTCGGGGGGTCTTATTCGCTGCTTTTATGGTGAAGTACAGCGCCACTTACAGGCCCGGCATATGTACTACAGCGTCTCTAGCGGGTCGAGCGGTCTCGTGTGGACCGACACGTTTCTTGAGCCGATTCCGTGTGGACAGAAGACTTTTTTGATATCGACTTCGGTTCATTTTCATTTTTGTCTCCGTGTGGACGTGCTAATTCTTCTAGGTCTGTTATTTGTTGTGTTGTTGGAGACCATGAACAAATGTAGATTTTTTAACATCAAAACTATAGTTAAATTATCAAAAGATATAAATAACACTACAGGAAATGGGAAACCCCCAAAAGCGCATAGGGCCCCTTTAAATGTGTTCACACCACAGATAAAATGAACCATCAGGGGCTAAAATGATTCACATTCAGATATGAGTGCAAATTGTTAGACGGTATTTCAATTGAAGTATGTGTGATCCAAACTCTCTCTATATTGTATAATGTTAAGAAACATTTAATGTAAACTAGTGGCAATGTTGGCAAGTGATCATGCATGTTGATAGACGTAAAACCTCCCATCCATGACCTTGTTGATATGGGGGGTCGACCTAGCTGAACGGGAGCACATACATATTCCATTAGGATCCTCAATTACATTTGGCCCATTCTTGTAAAAACATAACTTTGAAGGTATGTTCCAGCCCAGCAGAGCAGCGTTGGAGATTAGTGTTACCTCTGCAACAACATTAATAGTACACAGTCTGCCTGACTGCAAGCCCATAATGTGCCTTTGGGGATTCACCAAGTTACTAGAATGATACTGTGTCCATGCTGATGCTGCGAGCCAGGTATCAAGGGAGCTATGATACACCAGATAATTAACTCAAGGGGCAACCGAATAACTCATATTCTGATAAATTATTCAGTATTTGTAGGCAGATGTATGCACCCCCTGATCATATTACAGGCAATACAATAGCAACTCACTGAAACATTAGCAATTCCTTGCTGTCTGTTTTATTACTGTGCCGCCTCATTTCCATGTGGACATGCTTTGTGGATGCTGTTGTCCAGCAGTTTGAAGATTGCCAAGGGATGATCGATGAGTGCAAGACAATGAAAACAACAATAATATTGAAGAAAACAGAGCAATTCTATGTTTATTGTATTCAACCAGCCCATTACAGTTTTTTTATAGGAAACACAAGATGCACATTTTATTTTAAAATCTGTTTAATCCCAGACATATGTTTATGTTGAGGGAATCCATTGATTGAGATGCTTATTTCTTCCAATTTCCTCTAGAAAATAAAATAACATCATAATAAGAAAGCAAAAAGTATTCCCATTAAAAATATTTAAAACTATTATTATTATTTTAAAATCTCAGTGCAGTTTTATTTTGCTTATGAAGACCATGCAATTCTAACATTTAGAAAATATAAGAAACAAACTTCAGTTGAGGTTATCTAATGACATAAATAACAAAATAACTCTTTTGAACGTAACACAAAGGATGGTTCCCTGTGTACTTTATATTGTAAATGAAATGTTTAGAAAATAAATTCTAGCTTGTGACTAGTAATTAGTATGGGGGCCCTACTACAATGCAGTAGCTGAAGTTATTTAACCGAGTAAAACAATTTTGCAAGTTCTCATCTGACATGCTGGAGTGATCTTGAACAAAAACCCTAATCTAAACCAGTGAAGGGTGTGGTTGTTTCTGTGGGTGCTGATCCTGACCTTTGACCTTCCTTGAAGGGACAACAAAGAAGGCAGTTTTTAAGTGGGGCAACAAAGTCTCAAATATCTTAACTCTTTGCTCTGGTCTTCCTTTAACACTATTAACCAAGTACCCATATGAGCGTAAAAACATAACTTCAGAAAAGTCGGAAAGTAACTCAGAACTCAAGTAAAATTAAATATTGTACCTTTTACTCCACTGACCATTTGCCTAAGAGCTTTAGTTTCTTTCCAGATCACAATGTTCCACACATTTCACAACCAGTGAAAAATATATTTCTTCAAAATTGGTCATTTAAAAATAGCTTTCCTAAAAATACACATAACAACATAATAAAACATGTTGCATTAGTCACAAACCTGCGGAACAGAAGAAACAATTGTGATTGAACCAACCACAAAATTATGAATACATCTTTAAGAATTCATAGCAATCTTTTTTTTTGTAACAATAAAAACTACAAGTTAAACGTAAATCGTTGTCTGAATGGCCGGAAATTCCTACATATTTCTCCATCTTATTTACTCACACATTGAATCAAAACAGGATATGAAAACATATGTCTCACTATCTACCATTTATAACATTGTTATTTTTGACTTTTGTATTTTCACCTTGCCCATATTGTATTGCAACTTCTGTACAACCATTTGTTTAGGGACACATTTAGTTTTATCTTATCTTATCAAGTTAATTTTGATTATACATAGGCCTACTTTTACTTAAGTAAGGTTTTGAATGCAGTAGCCTACTTGTATGTGTAGTTGAGGCTTATTTTCCTTCAGTAAAGTATCTACTTCTTCTAGCACTTACATGTACTGTAGAACAGTGCAAGGGTTAAATCCCTTTTGTTACCATGGAGATCAGGACAGCGGTCGCCACTTGACAGGGTGGGGGCGGGGGAGGTGGAGTGTGCTGTTGATTGACAGCAGAAGAGGCGGAGTTACATGTTACCCTGCGCTCATTGGTCATATTTACGTCACGTTGCCAGTTTGGAATGCAAATGGAAAGAAGTTGCTCTGTCCCACCCCTGCTGCCGCTGGTCTGCTCTGAGCCACCGTCCCGAAATGGTGTAGAATATCAGGAAAAACAGACAGGGAAAAGGTCCAGAAAGAGGAGCAAGACTTTACGGTAACGGTAAGTGCAACGTCTCGCTTGCTTCTTGGGACAGAGTGTCACGGTTGGCACGGGGCGGGCGGGGGCAGTGACCGTGTTTGTGTTTGTGTGTGTCGGAACGCGTGAGGGTAAACGCTGGCACTTAGCTAACGTCTTTTCGGGGCCCCAAAACAGCAGCAACGTTTGTTTCTAGCTTGCCTGCTAAGTTTAGCATGCAGACCCTCCATGTGGTTTGAAACCCTAATATGGATACAACAAGCAAATTAGCGCCAACGTTAGCTAACGTTGTAAATGAATTCAGCACCAGCCATCGTGGAGAAAAACAACTTGGCTATGAATGAAAATCAGTGCGTGAGAAAAGCGTGCAATAACAATATTTTGACCACATTGGCGTCCCTTCTTCGGCTTTGCTAGTGTTTGCTTCATCACTTTTAAAGTGTTTGCTTAAGTATGCCAGGCTTTTTCTTGAATGACTTTGATCCAATAGGTCATGACCTTTCGGACAGGAGGAGTTATTGTGACAAGTGTAGGCCATCTAATGCTCCGCTAGAGCTAGGATGGTTTGGCCATGCCCTCCATGTGACCTGAATGTGTTCAGAATAACATCACAGCTAAAGCTAGCCTCCCCTTCCCCTTGTGTCTGTCTTTAGACCTTAAACACAAGTACAATGTTGTGTGTGTGTGTGTGTGTGTGTGTGTGTGTGTGTGTGTGTGTGTGTGTGTGTGTGTGTGTGTGTGTGTGTGTGTGTGTGTGTGTGTGTGTGTGTGTGTGTGTGTGTGTGTGTGTGTGTGTGTGTGTGTGTGTGTGTGTGTGTGTGTGTGTGTGTGTGTGGGAACATATTGTTCTCATTAGGAATGAACCTGTTATTTGTTCTCTTGTTTATTGATTTGTCAAAAAAACAACATTATGTGCCCATAAAAATCAAGTCAATATTCAAATAGGTCGTTTGTCAAACTAATAGCCTGAAACACACATATATTAAGTTTACTAACTTATATACCAAATACAATAGGAACATCCTCACCTTTTGAGGGGATACAACTATCATATTGGCATGAAATAATGATCAAAATAGTTACTAATTAGATTTGTATGTTGATTGACTAATCAGTGCATTAACTAATCAATTCAGCTCTTATTTTTGTCATTAATTTTGTTGTTGATTTTTTTTATTTCTATGGGGGTGCCCAAAATCGCACAATGACGTAATTTGTATACCTGTTTTCCTCTGTTTGGTAAAACCTGTAAGGTAGGAAGGCCAAGCAAAAATGAACAGAGTTCTAGCTCCTGTTTTCGGCATCACTAGGCAACCCTTCTATTCCTCAGATGAGGTCACTTTAGGCCATGGCTGCCCTAGAGTACATGTGTTGCCTCCACCTCCTCCTTAAACTATACGCCATCTCTGGAGGGGCAGATTATGCTTAGAGATGTGATATTTCAAGATACAAAGCATCAACAGGTTTACACAAGAAGCTCATAGATCTTCCAAAGGTGAATTGCTTGCTTTATCAAGCTGTCATATGTAAGTCAGTGGAAGCTAACATCAAACAGTATCAGCCCTTAATTCTTGTTGCTGAATATTGGTCTATAATGCACAAGCTGTCATGTGCTATTTCTCTCATTGTTATGAAAAGGTTGATTTGTTTATTTCACAAGAGAGTGAGAGCCACAGATCCAACTCATGTTTTGCATGTTGAGATGTTGCGCTCCATCATCTGTGACCACTTTATTTTCACTTGCTTCTTGCATTACATCCATTAGTGATCAGCCTGATGCACATCAGAGAGATTTGATGCGTTCACTCTGCCGAAAAGTGGGAAAGATCTTTTTCCTGTGCAGAAGAAGCACACTTGCGTGCAAGTTTTGTTGGCAAGAAACTCAGATGATGTGCTTCTCTACATGAACGATGCCAAATACAAATTGTCAGTTGGTGTGTATGATGTCAGAAATAGAAAGTGTTTTACCTTTTTCATAGGTGGATGATATATTTTGTAATAAGTGCATGTTTGTTAGCATTTTCTAGACAATTCCTTGATGACTACATTTGACAATTACAAGCACGGTTTGAGTTGGATGACGTCAAATTGAAATATTTTCAAAGGCTTACACATTTTACACATTGTCAGATCAGGTCAAAGACCATTCTGACCTGTTGATGACTTTATAGATGACTTAAAGATGATATGGTGACCTTTGTATTTGCCTTAAAGTGTTATAACCATATTATCATCAGAATATGGTATATTTGTCGTAATTATAGTTCAAATAAGAGCTTTCCATGAGGGGTAAATGCATTGAGTGCCTCATCTCTATCCTCATTAAAAAAACAATGCCATGTCATTTTTGGCAAATTGCATCTTCTAGTCTTGGTAAAGTAATGATAACATTTATTCCTGCAGTCATCACAAGCTACCTGAAAGTTATAAGTCTCGACTTGTGACCCAGAGGCTTTTCAGTTTTCTTTTAGATTGTTTGTTCGTCAGATGTTTTCGATTAAAGCAAAAATGAAATGCTTTTTCCGATGAAGGCAGTGAAGCACTATCCACTTCAGCTCATACCTGACCTATTTATTTCCTCTTGGTATGACCGACGCCTGTGAGAGATGCCTCAGAGACTTCTCTGATAGAACAGCCTGGATTGAAGCGTGTTGCTAATCTGCAAGCTTTGCCAGAACTATTCAACTGTCATATTTTTAGATCAAAGGGAAACATCCTTAATGTTCTGCCTCAGTCTCCTTCTGTTCTTCTGTCTGCTTCCCCTGGGTTTATTTTGAGAGTTGTTAACAATCCAAGTAATTTTTTGGAATCTCGTGGAGCAATCGGCACGTTACTGGCTGGGGCTTTAGGAAATGATGCCGTACATACAAGAGCACAGTCTACCGGGTAGAGTCAAGTGAAAGTGTTTTGTGTCCTCACAGTATGAGTCTATTGCGGCTTTCACACCAGCGCTTTTCCCTTTCTAGCTCCGAGCGGGAGCTTTTCTGATTCAGCTCCGGTTTCCCTTTTCAGCTCCCGCTCTGTTCACACCGCCCACTGGCGCCACAGAGCTGCCCCTGCTGCGTCATGACGTCACCGTTTACATCGCTGGTTTGCTCCCCAACGGCAGCCATTACGGCGCTCACAACAACAACGGGGAACTGCGTCGGGTCGATGAACGTGTTGCTTTTAATCACACGAAGCCAGAATAAATTGAATAACGACTTCTCCAACCTTATGCTTTGCTCCAGAGTGCCGTGGTTCATTGTTTATTAATGTGTTTCTGCAGCATTTACCGACCGCTGCAGTGCTGCTCTTCCACGGGAGTTTATTCTCCCGTTAGCTCCCGGTTAGCTCACACTGCAGCGGCCGCTCTAAAGTATTCACTCACTGTCTGACTCACACAAGCAGCTGATGCATATCCCCAGTTCCCTTAGCCTAAGTGAATGTGTGTCAGTCTGAATTGACACTGTTTGGTATCACAACGCTGTTATGAAAGTTTCTCTGGTATAAAACGGGTGATGTTAGCATAGCAACCGAAGCTAAACTGACTACTTGCATCCGATAGCTGCAATAATACAAAACAACACGTCTGCCTCTCTCCACAATGATCGATAACAGCGAACGGATGGTCAAAGTAAGGTACAAATAAACAGAATCACACGAAGCCTGGTTAGTGTTGCCTGACTTTATAAAGTGTGTTTATAGGCACGACTGCTTGTAGGCAGGCATGACAGTCGACCCATGGGAGGTGGGTTTAGTTTCCTGCACGCCTCGACGTAAGAGAGACGTAAGCGACGTCGCCTCTTAGCTCCGAAGCTCTTGCCTCTGGACCGACAATTTTTTGGAGCTGGAAGTGAACCCGATTCCGGAGCTAAGAGCCGGCGCCGCTGCGGTGTGAACAGGAAAAACCGGCGCGTTTCAGCTCCAGCTCCGAGCCGGAGCTGAAAAAGCGCTGGTGTGAAAGGGGCATATGTGCTGGAATGGTACACACGCTCAGCACACTTAACCTGGAAAGCAGCCAGCACCTCTCTTTGTGCCGGTCTACTCAGCTGTGGAAGGCAAGGTCCGTCGGAGTCAGATGGCTCAATTAAGGGCTACCCGACCAATCTTGCCTCGGGATCAGAGGGTATCTCTGTCTTACACACTGTAACAAAGGCTGTGCCCTGCTTGCTCTGTTTGGACAAGACCCATCGACCATCATTGGCCTCAGGGGATAGCCCCAGCATCACCAAGGACATGCTACTTTGTGGAGCAGAGGATGTGGAAGCTGACTATAATGCCAGGACCCTCTCATTCATTAGACATTAATAACCAGGTGATGTTTATTGTTGTCAATATTGTGACCCTACTGAATTGATCATAAATAACTCACTGAGGGCTGCAGCTCAGATTGTTATTGATTGTCTTTTTCAATGTAATAATCATTGTTTTAAATATCAGAAAAACTGTTCTCAAGATTCTTCCAAGTCGCTATTTTTCCATAATCAAGAGCCCAAAAATGTACAATTACAATGCTATAAAACGATATAATAAGCTATAAATGCTCAAATTGGAGCTCACTATCATGGGAAACAAATTAATTGGAACATTCTGTCAACTGACTAATTGTTTTGGCACTAAACTCATTAATCCTATTGTTAATTATTCAAATACAAAGTGAATGCATGCGTTGGAGTGATAACAGTCTCCCACAACGTACAGCCTGGACAACCCTTTCTGCAGTAAATAGAGGAGGACAAATCTGCCACCTAATATGTCTGAATATTCTGAAGAGATTTCAAACGTCTTGAACACTTTGTCCATCAAAATGGATGAGTCTGACAGGCAGCTGCTGGTCTCCCCTGTGAGATTATAAATAGGCTCTACTAACCCAAAAAGAATTGAAGACAATTAATATATTCAGCCCCTGAAAGGAAAAACTGATTTGCAGTTCTAAAGCACTATGATGTTAAATGAATTGGCTAGTGTTATTTCTGTACAATGTGTTCGAAGGTCTCATAATGTTGTCATAACTGTCATTCAGTTTTGTTTTTATTTCAAAATGTTCAAGCAAACTTTGTTGTGCATACGTTGATAGTGTCCTACATGTCAAATGCTATCTAAGATTAAGGCTAATATAGTGTCGACGTCATTTAAATGTATAGCACTCCCCAAAAGAGCTCGTTGGGCATCAGCGTTCGTAAACATGATAATGAGCTGGAATGCTCTTTGAAAACAATGCTATTTGTTTTTAAAGACCCTTGCCTAGACCACTCTTTACGCCCCATTTCACTGTGGACACTCTTTCTGCTGAAGTATCTTTATGCGGCGTAGGGTCCTGTGCTTTCAAAAGTTGAGGTTCATGATTAAGCAGCTTATGTCAACTGAGGTCCCCCATTCCTTCTGTTTTCCTTCTGTTTCCTTATTATTTTGACCCCCCCCCCCCCCCCCCCCCTCACCCTCACCCTGCTGCTCAGCTCTGTCAGCCAAGTGTGAGACTTGAGGCTTGTGTTTCTGGCTGCACCGCCAGCTAATCTATATGCTAATGAGAAGATGATAATCAATGAGCTTCATGCATGGTTGGCCCCAATCAATACCACATTGCACCAGCAAGCGATTGAAATGGCTACATGTCATAGAACCAGGCGGTTGGGTGGCGTGTTAATGTGGTGGGACGGAGCATAAGTATGCCATTATCTTCTCTCTTTATCTATCCTATTCCACGTAAATGAATCCTGTAGTCATTAAAGAGAGGGTTGAATTCAGCTGCAACGCTATCATTTCATTTTTGCAGGGGATCTGAATTTCTACTCTTATTAATTTGCATTTCATTTCCGTACGTGAAATAAATGGGTGGTTTGATGCTTTCCTGTTGCGACATGGCTATCCCATCATCGAGTCAGATTTGTATCATTAGTTAGGATTTGGCTTAAATGGTGCTGATTAGGCAGGATAAGGGAACATTTGGTTAAAGATGTAGTTGACCAGTACTTCACTTAACGGGCAGACACTGGGTAGTGGGCGTCATGATGGACCGTGATTCCTTTTTATTTGTTTTGCTCTCTAGCCTCAGTATCACTCTTGTCACAAAATTGATGATGTGATTACTGTCTTTCTAGTCCGATAATTGGTTGAATGTTCAGGCTGGCCGTAAGTCACTTCTCCTGTCCATCGCTGAATGTTGTGATACAAAATTGTCCCACTTACTGCTGCTAGTTATTTGTGAAAAACGGTGCCCTCTATATCAATGGTTTAAAACCCAACCTGCAGACCCTCACATTTGAGGCACTAAAATGGATATAGAGCCTTCAGTTTCACACAAAAAGAGTACACTGTGCTGTAATTTCTATGAAGTGCCTCATTATCTGGGATTTTACTTAAAAAAATAAAAACACATTTAGATGGTGTTTACATTCTACCTTATGTTGTAGGGTCCAGGCATCCTTAAAAAAAAATCAGTATTCAGGCAGAGGGGGAGGGGAAAGACTGAGTAAATCATTACCATCATCTTCATTAGAGAGGATCCTGCCGTCCAATCAGCACGCTGCTCTGGACGGGGATTCCATAAGCACCCCGTTGGCTGTCGCTAGGATACCACATAATCAGGAGGCAGGCCGCGGCCTGGTTGGTGGAGTGGGGTGTTGAAGCTGGGACGACGAGCTCGCTGTGCGTTGGGGGTAGAAGACGAGAGGTGCTGGGGTTCGGATCCGACACACTCGCACACGCTCATTCAGTCCGTCAGCCAGCCAGACACTCAGTCAGGCAGACAAAGAGGAGCAGCATCCGGCAGGAGGACAGCACGCTCCCGGGGGATGGGGCATCATACCCCTGCATCGCGTCGGGGGGGCCGAAGGAGGTAGGAGCACCAGGGTTAGGGGGCTTTGTCTCAGCAGCAGAGCACCCCTCCACAAACACATGCAAGCATCCTGGCTATTGATGCTTTAATAGATTTTTGCAGCTTTCTAGCGATGTCTTTTTTAATGTGGGTCATCAGAGTTTTCCTATATGCGTACTGAGGGAGGAACACTGATGGATGCACTTCCTCTAAGCGCTGTAGAGACAGCCAGTCTGTCTGACAGTCTCATAACAGCTCTCATCTTCCTGCAGGCGATGCAAAACCTCTAGACACAAATCTGACTGTCAGTTGTTGCGGTCTTGTGAAGCCACTATGAGTAGATCAATATGCTTTTTGTAAGGACTGCAAATGTGTTCTTATGGTGCTGACTGAGCGACTGTTTCAAATGTATAACGGGCTGCTTTGATGTGCTCGCTCGCACGCACGCACGCACGCACGCATCGTTGGGTACCAGGTTTTTCCAGGTCAAAGCTTGATTAAAGTCGTGGAAGTGGGGTTAAGGTTTGGAGTGGGGGTGGTGTTGTTTTCGCCATTGCACCCCTACACTGATGGATGGGTGACTCCTCTCAGAAAGACAGGCAGTGAAGGCATCATTACCAGAGGGGATTCCCTCCCCTCTCCACACACATGAAGAGGCAATAGGAAGCAGACAGTGGGATGTAGGCTAATGACGGCATACAGGCAGGCTTTGGCAGTGCTTTGTTTACAACCAGAAAGCAGGTCTAGATGTCAGTTATATGGACAAGACTTTTTCAAATTCACCACAGCCACTGCAGAATGCAAAATTGTAATTAAAAAAAAAAAAAAAAATTATATCAAAATTAAATGTCTGTTAATTGGGTCTTCATTTGAGTTTTTTTCAGTTTTTTTATTTAAATCATCCTCATTTCATTTGAATGACCCTGAACATTATTTCTGAGAGAAGGGTGTTGACAAGATGTTTTCTGTTGAACATGAAAAAAGATCTACTACTAATTTCCTCATTGCCTATTCATGATCATCTCAAGTTTTCATTAATAGAACATACAATTCTTTCAACTCCTGCCTTTTTCTCATTCAGTGACGAGGGCTTTCAATTTAAAGGAAAGCATATGTTTTTGTAAGATTGCACTTTGTTTCCAAGTCTGCTTTGTTGCATAAGTGGGGCTAAAGAGCTCTGTTGTGGCCCCTAATCCGTTCAAAGGAATAATGAGAAGGAGGAGGAGGAGGAAATAGCTTAAGAATTGCAGCATGGCGGCAGCATAGCTCCTTATTTAATTACTTCCATCACACTCTCGTTTCCACTCCAACCCATTTCAAATCCTCAACCTGCTCCCTCAACCTTCACCCCTCACTCTCGTTCCCTTCCTGCCTCCCCCCTATATCTTAATGCTCACACCTCTAACCCCAAGGCTAGAAATTCCACCCTCCCCGTTTGCCTTCTCTTTTCAGCTCTGTTACATCAGCTGTCATGCTGTTTGAATCCCCCTCCACATACACACTCACTCATTAATCCCACACCATCCTCTCTAGTACACCACTACCATCTCAAGTCTGCCTGTTTCTATTGGAGCTCCGCTTCCTCAAAGACTTTTGGACTTTCTTTATATTCTTAAAATGTCATCTTTGCCTCCACTAAGGAATGAGCCTGTCTCTCCTCCCATCCTCTTCCAAACTCATCACCTTTCAAGCTGGAGCCTTCTCCGTCTTCTCTGTCTGGGGAGCTCTGAAGCGTTTCCTCTTGTGCTAATGGATAGCTGTGGACCAGGGGACCAACCTTAAGAAGGCTTTTATGGACAGGTCCTTAATCATGTGTTCTGTTCTCCTCCACGCTCATGAGAAGAAATGGAAGTCTTAGACAGTGTATGTCAGTATGGTTTGACATGTCTTTTGTATTGGCAATTTTCTGATCAAGGCCAATACTTTTCTTTGTATGTATCATGGTTAGGAGCGTTTCGGTTGGAGTGTGTGCGAGGGAGTTTGAGTCATTATAACCGCCTCTGCTGCCTTCTAATTAACTTGCACCGAATGCGTCTTTTCATCTTGTATATGTGAAACTCTCAAACATACGGAGACCGCTAATGTAAGCCAGCCACTCTGCCTTTCATGCTTAATTCACTGGAAATCATTAGCTTCCCAGATTGCATATTTGTGTGTTTCTCTAGCCAGCTTTGTTGTGTCACGCATGCCTCTCTTTTTTGTTGTTGTTGGAGAATGAATCCATACACTGTGTGTAGAGTTTAAAAACTGAGCTTCTTCCAGTAGTCAAGGGACGATACTGGAATGTATTCGTAGAGGCTCCTTTAAAGGTCGGGTAGGTAAGTTTCAGAAACCGGCTCGAGATACACTTTTTGTTAAATTCCATGGAATGCTCTTAACATCCCGATAGCAATGAATATCTGAAGTGCTTTGACAAAAAATCCATAAAAAAATGTCATCTGTAGAAGCCGTAATACTGTAAAAAGTACAACCAATCGGATTGGATGGCCTACCTGCCTGTCAGCCTTCCAAACTTATCTCGTGCCCTCATTGGTCATGTGTGTGTTGGAGGAGGGGCAGATTTTCTCCGGTTGTGTATTTTCAAATTCTAGCGATCTCGAGCCGGTTTCTCAAACTTACCTACCCCACCTTTAAATGTAATACTAACTCCAGTAACGCATTTGTGCATGAAAATAAACAGACTTCAAAAGAATCATTTATTTCCCAGCTGGCTCTCATCCTGCTGCACATTTGTACAATGCAGAACATTGCTGTTGTATTTACTGCTCTAAGTCCAGCTGCAGTCGATGGCAAATCAGTATATGGAAATAGAATTGTGGATTGTCAAGTATATTAGACTTCAGGGCTTGTGAACTCCTATCATTTGGTTTCATTGAAGCTGCAACGATAAATTAAATGGTTAATAAGCTGATCATGTTGAGCTGTGACAAACGGCATTCTTTTATTTTTGTTATATATTTTATAGACAAGAAATTGAATCCATCAATTGGGAAAATAGCTCGCAGATCAACTGATAATAAAACTTGCTCTTACTTGTAGCCCTGAAATAGGGCTCACACTCACTTTTTACTCCCCTTTATGACTTATGACTTTTTATTGTTGCCCTTTTTTATTGAAGAAAGACATTCTGTTTTCTTGAACTTAGTTACAAAGAAAGTGTTGCATGTTCTCATGTGCTCTGCCTTTCCCCTGTCCCCAGGCACAGGAGAGCCATTCAGAAGAGTCGGGGGTCAAAGGTGAGAAGAGCAGAGGGCACCATGGAGAGTGAGCCGGGGGCCCCTGCCCCCACGGCCAACGGCACCGGGACCGCCACCGCCTCCACCGCCACCTCCTCCAGCACCACAGCTGCCAGCAGCAGTAGTACCTCTAACACTACTGCTACTACTTCTACCACTCCCCCCAGCAGTAGTAGTAGTAACACAAACAGTAGTGCCAGTAGTAGTACTGCAGCCGGGAGGCAGGCGGTGCCTCAGATATCTGTTTACAGTGGGATACCCGACCGGCAAACAGTACAGGTGAGTTCCTTAGTGTTGAGATGAAATTGTTGACGGCTTGATATTCAGTCAGGATTCTGTATGAAGGGCTGACAAAGTGAACATGTCCATCCCAGTTTCTTAAAGTCCAAAGTTAAAATGTTTTCAATCTTATATGAGAATAAACAGAAAAGCAGAACATGTCCTTATTTTTTATGCAAAGGAAACTGCATTTTCTGCCATCTTCTCATGAAACATCACATGAAACATTAATGGATCATCAAAATAGTTGCTCACAGGTTAATGTCAATCACCAGGTCTGTTGCGCGGCTAATCCTTGCAGCTTATATTGTGTGTGACATCTGCATACACATAAAGAGGTGATCATACTTTCCTTTGCATTACTGCCCTCTGTTGGTGTATATTATACCACATACATGTCAACACATCATTTTCTAATCAGAATGAAATAAGAGGCATTTGTCATCCTAATCAATACACTGATAAAGGAAACTGAAATGATGGCCATCTCACAGAACTCTTCAGGTTAAAGGAATTCTTTATGTGCTTTGTGCTCTTGAACCTTTGACCCCGGGATAATCCTCTACACAGGCTTACCCTCTCCCTGAATAAGGTCCACCCAAGCTTTTAGTGCTGATGCTCTGACAGCTAGGCTTTTGTTATTTTCAGTGGGCCTTTACTTGTACTCAGACCGGTGACAATCAAATGGCAAACGGCATTCTCTGAGCGGAAATGGGCTGCTGCTCCTTTAAAGCAAATGAGTGTTGTCTCGCATCTCTGCTACCAATTTCACCCCCATTTCAAGATGTGTGTGTCCGGATGCTTCTTTGACACTATGGACCTCAAGTCAACATTCTCTTTGGTTACTTGGCAATAAGGAAGAGGGTACTTTCAGAGGTGAAGGGCAAAGAGTTCTTCTCAATGGATGGAGGTTTAACTGTTCTAATCGGGTCAAGGCGTAGATGAGACTTTTCTTGAAGACAATTATTGGGTGACCTAAAACTATAGGTTACTTACGTAACCCCAGGTATCAGAGTAACATGAAGTGAGATGTCTCACTATGGGATGCGCCTCATCGCGGAGCAAACAGAAGCATCAATCTCATTACGCCAATCCTGATTGGCTGGTGATCTTGACGTCAACGTCAGGGCATCACCCCCTATAAGTAGCTTGCGCCACGACGCATGCGTCATTCAAAATAAGCACCTCTTCTCGCTTCACCATAGCAAGGAGGGCCGTCTGGTGAGACATCTCACTACATTTTACTCTGAGGACTGGGTTACGTAAGTAACCTATAGTTCTCATTCATAACACTCCGTTCGATGTCTCACTATGGGAAATTGTAGCTCCCGTATTGCCAGACGAGCTTATCTCGAAGATCACCGATCAACCAGAATTTAACAGGTAGAGTCCCGACTCAACAAGGTGCCCAGCACTGCTCGGGCCACGCTTAGAACGGAGACGTCTAGCCTGTAAAAGTGGACAAAAGTGAGCGGCGAAGACCAGCTTGCCGCCGCACAGATATCCTGGATGGAAACACCCTTGAACAAAGCCCAGGATGTAGCCAGGCCCCGAGTCGAGTGAGCCCGCAGACCCGAAGGTGCTTGCAGATTCTGACTCGTATAGGCCAAAGCAATCGCCTCCACAATCCAGTGGGAGAGCCGTTGCTTAGTAACAGGCTTGCCCTTGTGAGGGTTAGCCCAGGACACAAAGAGTTGGTCATTAAGACGAAGCTCCTTTGATCTGTCCATATATGTGTGTAAAGCCCGGACTGGACACAACAGATCCTGCTGCTGCTCCCCGGAGGAAACCAGCTGCGGAGGAAATGCCTCAATGTCAATTGGGGTACACGAACCAACCACCTTTGGTGTAAAGGCAGGGTTGGGCTTCAACAACACTCTCGTTTGCCCTGGGGCAAACTAAGTGCATGAGGGATGTACAGACAGTGCATGGATATCGCTGACCCGCTTGGCGGATGCCAGGGCCAGTAACAGCACTGTCTTGAGTGACAGATGTTTCATGTCAGCTCCTTCCAGGGGTTCAAATGGGGTAATTCTGAGCCCATTTAAAACCACTGCCAGGTCCCATAAGGGCACCAGCGACCTGGAGACAGGGAGGAGCCTGCGAGTTCCCTTCATAAAACGGCAAACCAAAGGATGTTGGCTAGCCGTCTTACCCTCAAAGCCCACATGGCATGCAGCAATAGCAGCCAGGTATACCTTGATCGTGGAGAAAGCTCTGTGTTTATCGATCAAGTCCTGTAGGAATGATAAAATCACCCCGACAGGACATTGAAAAGAGATGTGTCCTTCTTGAAGGCACCACTCCTCAAACACCCTCCACTTACAGTCGTAAAGAGACCTGGTGGAGGAAGCTCTCGCACTCTGAATAGTGTTTATCACCTTCTGAGGGAGTCCCACTGTATTCAGATTGTACCACTCACGGGTCAGGCCCATAGTGCCCCGCGCTCTGGGCGTGGGTGAAAGATCGCCCCCCCCCCGCCTGAGACAATCTGTCCCTGCGTAGTGGGGGCTGCCATGGCTGCCCGCACAACAGCTGATATATCTCCGCCAGCCCGTACGTTGCAGGCTAGGGCGGAGCCATCAGGATAAGTGTGTGGCGTTGCTCCTTCACTCTGGCCAGAGTTGGGGGTATCAGAGCCAGGGGTGGGAACGCGTACAGAAGACCCGGAGGTCAATCGTGTACGAGTGCGTCCCCGCCTAACGGTGCGTTTAAATCGTGCATTAAAGAGAACAGCGGTCATTGAGCATTTTCTCTTTATGCGAACAGATTTAACGCACCCACAGCGGACTCACGATCCTTGGATGTGGAGTCCAGTCTGTATTAGGGTTGCCAGAAACCGACCATGATCAAAATCGATTATTCGGCAGCCCTGGCGAATAATAATCGATTATTCGACCGACCGACCGACCCCCCCCCCCCCCCCCCCCCCCTACAAGCTACAGCTTGTATTAATAATATCAGTATTGCAATACATATTATTATAGCAATTTATTTATTGCAATGCTATTATTAATACAGGCTGTCGACTGTATTATTAATAATAGCAGCATTGCAATAAATAAATTGTGCGCGCATCTTCAAATAAAGGCAATGGCAGGCACTTTAGACAATAACAAAAAATAAACCACCATCATGTAGCCTGTATTAATAAGCAGCATTTAAATACATTCAATAAATAGCCTATTGTTTGTGCGTGCATCTCGCATCTTCAAAAAAAAGGCAATGGCAGGCACTAGAACAATAGGCCGTACAATTTCACCTTCATAGCCTAGTTAACAATCACGAATAAATAATAATGCAGTAATCAGTTAACAAAAACAATAGCATCACTTGCTTATGCATCGAAATAATAAATCAAAATGGCATTATAGTCTATAAATAACAGTAGGCCTATTGTATTGAACATTAACAAACAGTAGCGAGTGAGTCTTTTAGGCTATAGAAATTAGGCTCCAAATAATACAAATTAAAGCTTCACTTGCAACAACAAAACGTCTTACTATTTAGTTGTTCTTGTTCAAAAAGATGAGCTGGTCAACGTGGTCAGGGTGTAGCCGAGAGCGCAGCCGGTTAAGGATTAGTCCTGCCGCCGAGAAAACCCTTTCCGAGGGCACAGATGTGGCCGGCACACACAAATATGACCTCGCAAGTTGTGCCAACCTTCCGTACTTCGTCTCATTTACTCTCCACCAATCGAGGGGATCCAAATGGGGAGCGATGCACTTTTCATCACAGTAGTGACTTAACTCCATTTCAGGAGTTACAGGTTCCTCCGCGTGGTATTCTTCTCCAAACAATGTTAGCATTGCTGACTTGTTGTCGTAACGTGGTCTCTTGGTCGCTGCAGACCCCCTCGCTGCAGACCCCCTCGCTGAAGACCCCCTCGCTGACTCAGACTCAGAGGAGGAGTCCTCGGTGATCTCTGGTCTGGCGTCTGCTCCTAAAGCTGAAAGCAGCTCCTTGACTCTGGCCTCGACAGCATCCCTGAGCGCATCGTTAGCAAACTTCAGATGTTTATGCCGTGGGTCAAGAAACGATGCGATGAACGGAACGTTCTTGGCACTCTCCACTTTGTCAGGTTTCAGTCGCCGTTTCAGTGACACAGACACGGTTTGCTTGTACTCCGCAACCTTTTTAGACTCTCCTGGAGCAACAGGCAGGTGTTTGGTCAGCAAAGTTGCTGTGACAGGATAAATCATGGAGCTGGAAACCCCTGACTCTCCACACAGGGCAGTAGTAGCGCATTTCAGGGAGCGCAACACCGGCAGCATCTCTTCCATCACGATCCAGCTGTCATCGGCTAGGTCAAGGGTCCTAGCGTCTGAATGAGTTGTGACACTTCGGTCAGAAAGAACCGCAGCAACAGCCCAGCGCTGCTCCAGCAGGCGATCAAACATGTCGTAGATGGAATTCCACCTTGTACGGCAGTACTGTATCAGGCGCTGAACTGGCAGTGTTTGATCAACCTGAAACATAATCAGAATTAGCTTTGTCACATCACAGTTTTAAGTAAAAGAAAAGAAGCAAAAACGTGTTTGTATGCAAGTTCTATCATTTTTGTTACTTCCATAAAAAAGAAAAGGAAAAAGAAAGGGGGTGCAAAGTGCAAACAAAGAAACAAACAAACAAACAAACCTGTTTCTGACACAGCGCCTGTGTTGCTACTGTGCTGTGGTGGAAATGTGACACAAGTCGACTGGCACCAGCGACAATATGATGGATGGCCTTCAGCTTGAATCCATCATTGATTGCAAGTTGGAGTGTATGGGCATAACATGGACTTGAATCCCAATCCAAGTACTCATTATTGGCGAGAGTGACATTGCTCGCGTTGTCATGTACACACGCAGTCACTTTCTCCAGTATCCCCCAGGACTCAGTAGCACTGCGGAGCCCCTCGGCTAAATTCTCTGCCGTGTGCCGTTCGGGCGTTGCACGGGTCTGTAGAACCGCACTCTTCATCTCCCATTCACTGTCGATGTAATGGCAGGTTATGGTAACGTACGATTCTGTTGTGAGTGCTGTCCACCCGTCGGTGGTTATCGACACCTTTGAGACAGTTGACAAGCTTCTGCGCAGATCTTCTGCCTTATTCTTGTACAGCTTTTCAATACGTGTGGTCATTGTAGTACGGCCCGGGACCCTGTACTCTGGTTCCACGCATGCCATAAGCTTAAGGAAACCCCCTCCTTCCACGAAACGTATTGGCAGCATGTCCTTCACTAGCATATTGGTGATTAGCGCAGTTATTTCTCCTGCACGCATGTCATCACAACGACGTGGCCTTGACGTGAAGTTGGTAATGGCCGGCTGTGCTGCGTCTTTCTTTGTAATCTCTTTGGCGTGCTTCGCACTCAAATGCGAACGCATTGTGGAGGTTGAGCTATGATATACCAACGTCATTTCGCAGAGCTTGCATTTCACTTCCTTTGGACTTGTAAGTTCGAAGTAATTCCACGAGGAGGAACACTTTTTACCTGCCATCTTTAGTCGCACGTGTGAGGGAGGGGGGGTCGGGGCGGGGTCGGTGTGAGGGAGGGGGGCGGGGTCGGTGTGAGGGAGGGGGGCGGGGTCGGTGTGAGGGAGGGGGGCGGGGTCGGTGTGAGGGAGAGGGAGGGGGGGGGGGGGTCGGGGCGGGGTCGGTGTGTGCTGGGTGTGTGCTGCAGCAGCAGTCTGCTCTGCAATGCATGCAGGCTTCCTCCAAGTTTACATTAAAACAAACTGGTGGTGTGACCAATGGCCATTTACAATTATTAATACTATTACTATTATTAGCATTAGTATATTTTGGTTGAAACTAAGGCAGAAAAAAAAAAAAAATCGAATAATCGCTGGCATCCCTAGTCTGCATAGAGTGGTGCTCCTCTGGACAGTAGTTCTGTCCCGAGGTACATCCAGGGTTTCCCACACATAGACTATACTTGGGCGGGCCGCCCAGGTATATTAATGGCCGCCCAAGTATATTTCGCGACCCAATTAGGTTTGTTTTTTTTACATTTTTTTTTTTTTAGAATTTTTTTTTTTTATTCGTACGTGACCAGGACGCCATCTGCAATCGATTAACTTGTGGACAATGATCCCTCGCTCCCTTGCACTGATCTCGCCTCCTTCTGGCCTGTTAAGTGGCCTGCCTCACACAGGGTGACTGCCTGCCGACATGGCCACTGTCATACAGGTCATAAATCAAAGCCCTTGATTGGTCTCTGTGTCATTCAAGCTCGGGATAAGCTCAGCTCAGGTGAGGTAAAGGACTCTCTGAGTGTTTAGATAGTTAACTTAGTCTAAGTTCTCAGTGGGTCTCAAACGGTGTGGTCACCATTTATGTAAACACATATTTCCATTTGAGAGGGTAGTGATTAGTCTAATGGATAGTGAGGTGGGCTGAAGATCGGAAGGCTGTGAGTTCAAATCCCACCAGGAACACCACCACTAGTGTGCCCTTGAGTAAGGCACTTATCCCTTAGTTACTCCAGGGAGAATGTCCCTGTAATCGGTCATTATAAGTCGCTTTGGATAAAAGCGTCAGCTAAATGAATATGAAATATGCATGAATAAATAAATACAAAGTTAACTGGGTGAAAAAAAGGTAAGATACACTTTTAAAACTTGTTGTGAGAAAACTAGTCGTTGCTGCTGCCTCAAAGAGGAGAGGAGGGAGACAGGAGAGGCTGATTCAGGAGCACAGACACACTCGCAACTATAAATGAACCAAAAATAAATTAATAAACAAGTTTCAGTGTTTTTTTCATATTAGAAATGGTATGTTATTGGTTATGGCCATGATTTTATGATTATTGAAATGTATACAGTTCTGTTTAATATAGGTGTTTCCATAGATCTAGTCTCTTTATTTTCCCCTCAAAATGCACCAGATTGATGCATTTAACTCCAAAATAAAAAATAAAATCTTACCGGGGGGGCATGCCCCTGGACCCCCATAGAGGATTTGAGGTCGACCCCCACTAAAAATCACATGGATAGGTTCCTAAATACATTTATAAATACATTTATTTTTTAAATAGTAACCATCTCCATACGTTCATGTGTGGGTAGTAGATTTAAACTATAGGGCTATCATTATGGGCCCTGCCTGTACCTGTTCGCTCTGCCATCGCGTGAAGGGTCTGCTAACAAGCGACCAACAGAAAGGTTAATGTTGTTGCACGTCACCTCACCCCCCCCCCGCTACCACCACCCCCCCAAGTATATTTCAGATATGTGGGAAACAGATCTGTGGGAAACACTGGCAGTTAATGGACCAGCACCAGAGGTGTTCCCATACGGCGTTGGAGCTGTTCTTCATGAAATCCCAGAAGGATGAAGTGCTCTGACAAACAGTGCCATCTTTGCGCAAAATAATTATACGGGAATGAAAAGTCAATAAATAAACATGTTGTTAAAACTTTTTTTTTTTTTTTCTTTTTTCCCGGGCACCCGCGCCCCGTACTAGAAAAGTCGGGTGCGGCCAGTGGCGTAGTGCCACTACGCATTTCATAATAACCAATACTCTCCGCACGCCGTGGCGCGCATGGTTTAGTTTTATTATGAGACCCATGTTGAGCAGGTGCTTTACGAGGACATTTGTCTGCGTAATCTGACTCTGCTCGGCGGGCATTATAGATAAAACCCTCCAGAATATGGGTTGACTCTCTCCGGGCTTGTGAATACAGATAGCCCGAGAAGCGAGGGGGGGTTACGGTGACTTGGAGTCTGTAGCTCCGTGTAACTGTCTTGAGAAACCCAAGCAGATGTCGTGAGCATCTCCCGCTGTATGCTCCTTAGAGCCAGCTGAGATGTCACGTCTCTTCCCCTCTGAGTCTCTATTTGTTGTGTTATGGGGCCCTCCAGTGTCTGAGCACTGTGGTGCCCCATTTCGACAATCCTCACCGACACAGCGCATGCGTGTGGCGGTGGTGCCCTGCGCCCTTGGCTCGAAGCCTGGATGCGTAAGCGGAAAATGTTTTATGACAGAAAAATCAATAAGTGTGTGACATGTGTTTATGCGGACTTGAGGATGGTGTTGAGGCATCTCTCGAGGCGGCGGGAACACATTTAGAGCTGGGGAACCGTGGACTTCCAGCTCTGTCACAGAGGGGAGAAGGAGGGGCTGTCACGCCGCTCGCTTCTTCTTCCTCGACTGCTGGCCGAAATTCTGGGTTGGCTGCGCCTGGGCTGCAGCCGGAACCGGAGATTTTCTAGGCCAGCTCGCCCTCGTCCCCTGCCTGAGCTGGGGACTCGGGCGGACTGCGACCTCTGCGTTTTCGGTATTTATACCGTCGCAGTCTAGGGAGGAGGCACCCTGGATTGGGGCCTTGTTGCTAAAGGGTCGGTCCCTCCACGAGACCGACACCTCATCCAACATCTCCGGGAAGACCGGGAGGAATTGCCTCCTGTCCTCGTTGCTTGGGGAGAATGTTTCCCCTCGTAACGGGACCTGGCGGTCTCCTTGGCCATTTCGGGCCACGGGATGTCTAGCCTGGACGCAGTGCGCTGACACGCGGCCTGCAGGTCCATGCTCAGACAGGGCGAAGCTGGTGTGCTATCGCCCGGGAGAGCAGCCATCGCTCCCGGCTTTGCCGTTTGAGCCGATGACATGAAGAGGTGTTTGAATGACGCATGCGTCGTGGCGCAAGCTACTTATAGGGGGTGGATTCCCTGACGTTGACGTCAAGATCACCAGCCAATCAGGATTGAGATTGATGCTTCTGTTTGCTCCGCGGTGAGGCGCATCCCATAGTGAGACATCGAAGGGAGTGTTATGAATGAGAACTGAAACAAAGATTCCTCAGAACACAATTTAGATTTGAAGTCTTTTTTTTTTTTTAACTTTTTTTCAAGGCTTGAACAAAAATATCCTCCTTGCAAAAAAGTTCGATTTCCCACATAATCTGCCCTTGATTGCTTTGGGTATACAACAATATTTTTTGAGGTTGTATTTATAATAAATATTTAAAGGCTTTGAGAGCATATATGTTTTTGGTTTAGGTTCCTTTTTTAAAAGTGATTGATTTTCACTTTTAACAAGTTGTTTAAACCGTGTATATAAGCACATTGATTTGGAAAGATGAGTTAATAAACTCAACCAATTATTTGACTACCATTTTCTACTATAATGTTTAATATTTAATATATCCTAACTTTTTTTCAACATTACTGAACTAACCATACCTGATTCAAGATATTAGATTGTCATACGTACAGTATAACAGGCAATTGCACTGTTCAGTGAAATTCTTATGCTTAGCTCGCCACACCTAAATATTAAGAAACTATACCACCAAACGTACAAGATAAAAACTAGCATTAAAAATGATAAGCTGACATACATTTAATAATTCCTCTCTCAGAATAAAAGTGTGTGATGTGCTGCATGATAAAACAACAAATCTATCTGTCTATCTTTTACATGCAGGTGTTCCAGCAGGCGCTACACAGACAGCCTAACACAGCAGCACAGTACCTGCAGCAGATGTACGCGGCTCAGCAGCAGCATCTGATGCTACAGACCGCTGCCCTCCAGCAGCAGCACAACCTCAGCACCGCTCAGCTGCAGAGCCTGGCTGCTGTCCAGCAGGTCAGCCAGCGCTCATCACATGAAAGAATCAATGTCAGTGTAAAGCTGATGCTGTTATTGTTGCCCTCCCTCAAGACATGTTTCAGGAAATGGTACATTTCTCTTTTCTGCCTCTCTCTCTCTCTCTCTCTCTCTCTCTTGTTGTGTAATAGGCCAGTATCGTTGCTGGCCGGCAAAGCTCTTCACAGAACAGCACTTCATCCCAGCAAACAGGAACAACTCAAGCTACGGTAAGAGTTCAGAGTTGGACCTGTATCCTAAGAGCCTCGAGAGTTTAATTTATCTCTGTCCATTAAATTATCATGGAATAAAATTGATTTTGGCACCAAGAAGCTTTAAGGGAACTTTGCGCCACACCAGCCATGTGAGCTGTGCTTACTTTTCTATTGCATTTATTATTTGGTATTAAGAATGTTCAGAAACTCAAGATCTTGTATTTTGTATGTCTTGGTCGAATGTAATTGGTGTATTGATTTAGATATCAGTAGAGTAAAGGAAGTGCATAATAGTGTTTACTTTGTTGACTATGATTAATTAAGTTAGTCAACAACCTTTTTCTCCATGACTAGGACGAGGCAGTAGCGACTTTATTAATCACTACCTGTGACTATATTAACATAAATATTGTTGACAAAAAGACTTAAATGTGGTTTTTAAAAAAGATAATCATTGACAAAAAAAGGACATCAAATGTTATAAACTGTTTGTTTTTATCAATGCAGCAGTTCCATTTCCTGTGTTGCGTGCCCGATATCAGGACTACACCAGCAGCACACCTTAAGAAAAGAGTAATTAACTTACTTAAGTTTAACTTAACAATGATATCAACAGAGTTCGGAGAAAATAACTGTGTAATTTTGGCTAGACTTGATTGACTGAAATGTTTAAAGGTGGGGTATGTAATTTATTTCAGAAACACTTTGTTATATTCCATGGAATGCTCTTAACATCCCGATAGCAATGAATATCTTAAGTGCTTTGACAATAAATCCATAAAAAAAAAGTCATCTGTGGAAGCCGTGGTACTGTAAAAAGTACAACCAATCATCTGAGCCGGCCCGGCTAAAGTAACTGGATGGCCTACCTGCCTGTCAGCCTTCCATCTGTGCACAAACTTACCTCGTGCCCTCATTGGTCATGTGCGCGTTCGTGTGTGTTGGAGGAGGGGCTCTGTAAGGAAGTAGCAGATTTTTTCCGGCTGTGTATTTTCAAATTCTAGCGCACTCGAGCTGGTTTCTCCAAAATTACCTACCCCACCTTTAATATAAAATTGACAACAAAAAAACGTAAACGTTCGCAATTTTGATTGACTGAAACTATATTAACATTTACGGTTTTCTTTTTCATGACTAAGCTAGGAGTGAAATGCCAATACTTTGAATCAACTTAAATAAAACAGCATGAGTTTGACTAAGGACATTTAACACACGACTAAGACTAAGTAACAACTGGTAAAACTGACACTACTGTATGACCTAATTATCCTGTTCATCTTCTCCCTTCAGATCAACCTGACCACCTCCCCGGCAGCAGCGCAGCTCATCAGCAGGGCGCAGAGCATAAGCTCCACCCCCACCAGTATTTCCCAGCAGGCTGTTCTACTGGGCAGCCCATCCAGCCCCACGCTCACAGCCAGCCAGGCACAGATGTACCTGCGTGCACAGATGGTGAGACTGCACACTCGCGGGGCATAGCCACTGGCACAGTCATGAGTGTGCATATATGCATAAACACAACCCCACGCACATACTGCTTAAATAAATGAGCACTATCCAGCTTGTGTTTTTCTCCCTTCTGTGTGTTTTAGGATTGGTGTGTGTTGCGCATTTATGCTTACTCTGCAGTAGTTAGTGCTTGATTTACATTATTCCACCAGAGAAGGTTGGCAAGATAATCTATCAGGCCCCAGAGTGCTCATTACAAGCACAGAAGAGACTGTGTGCATGTTTAAAAATGTTTTGGATGTCACAGGTGTTCTCTATGCTTTGGCTGCAGGATCACTTGTTTTAAATTAAAGTGGCTGAAGCATTATTCCGTCGTTATTGGCCTGTTTAGCAGCTGGTTGTGGGTAACTTGTCGTTTTTAACTTGCTATCAGCTGGCATCTGGCACATACTCTGTTTCTGCTTCCTCATTATGACCAAGTACACCTCATTGTCAGATGTGTGTGATGCTACAGGCAGACAGAAAAAACACATTTGTCAGTTTAGATAACCATCGCTTTAATTTCTGGTTGAGTCTTCTGGTGTTAAATTAGTGCATATGATTTAATATCAAGCCCGATTGTATTAATTTCCATTTTCCTTGCTTGTTTTCCCACACATACAAACATTAGAAGTTCAAAACGGTGTTATTACAAAAATCCATCTAACTGAATAAATGTTTTCTTATGTTGTTAAAAAATACAATTCTGTCAAGAAAGAGATCAAAATCTTGGCACATTCTCTTCTAAGCAGATGAAAAGGGTCCTTTTAGCTTAATCATATTTAATTGTGTTCCTGAGGGTCATCATAGTCGTCTTTACTCTCTCTTAGTGCCCTTCTAGATTTGTTGAGTTTGTTCTCTGGCTACTTTCAGTACTTTATGAAAGATTAGTGAAGAATCCAATCCGAGGCATTTTCTGACTCATGCAGTTCTTCTTCCCTGTGTGTGATGCTTTAGGCCCAGCAGAGTAACCTGGTGCAGGTGGCCCGGAGTCTGGGCCGGGCGGTTCCTCTGTCCCCGCAGCTCATCTTCACTCCAACTGCCACAGTGACGGCTGTCCAGTCAGAGTGCTCCTCGCAGGCCTCCTCACAGGTACATCCATTAGAAAACACTTTCACACTAAAGATAAACGCTAAATTGCTGGACTTTATCACTTAAAGTTTAAATCGCAGCTCAAATCCTGCACTAAACTATGTGATATGACAATATTTAACAAATATTTGTACTTGCTGTACTTCTCTGTTAGAAGAATAACTTTATTAAAAAAACATATATTTTTTACATTACACACCCATAGTTCATACACATGCACAAACAGGACTACATGCAGGATAGGAGGCAGAGCGAAGGGGCTGCCAGTCGTCTGGTGCCCGGAGCAGTTAGGAGCCTTGCTCAAGGGCACCTCGGCAGTGCTAAGGAAGTGAATTGGCACCTCTCCAGCTACCACTCCGTATTTTGGTACGATCGGGACGTGAACCGGCGACCCTTCGGTTACCGAGCCAAATCCCTACAGACTGAGCTACTGCCTCCCCATAGAATGTTTAATCAGACCATTCTTCATTGGTTTGCAAAAGAGTACATGAATAAAAATACTGCTAATATCTTGCCTCCAATCCACTCTGTGAATCTGTTTATCAATCATTTCCCATCATTTTGTCTTTCTAAGAATCAGGTCCAGAATCTAGCTATCCGTGGCCAGCAGGGGGCGACCACGTCCTGCTCTTACGCTCAGCCCCTGCAGGCTCTCAGTCTGAAGCAGAGCCCCGTTCCCATCCAGCCGGCCAATCTGAAGAATCCCAGCCAAGTACCGCAGGCCTCCGCAGGAGCAAAGGCCGGCTCCTCTGACAGTTCATCTGAAGCTGGGAAGAAGGGGGACAACTCAGAACCCCGAGCTATCAACATGAGCCGCAACGTCACATCTATCAGCGCTCAGCCACTGATTGCTCCAGGTAAGTGGAGTGTGCAACCCAACTGCCTGCACAGTTCAAATAAGGTTAAAGTCTGACTGGTGCAGGCCTCGTAACAGTAACACGGATCCAAGCAGGGCTTACACCAAGGCCACATGGAAATAATCATTCTCACAAAGGCGTTAAGAGTTTGGTCTAAGGGTCAATAAAGGAAACTAGCAATTGATGAAAGAGTGCAAACAATGAGTTAGTTAATCAAGTATTACTTTTGATAGCAGAATTAAGGATGGAAAATTCGGGCCGACCACCAACATATCTCAACAACTAATGGATTGATTATCATTACATTTTATAGACATTTTTGGACAACAGACGAAGAATTGTTATGATTGTGACAGTCCCTTTTATTTTCCTTGAAGTGCACTAGCAGGTCAAACTGTCAACAAATCCTGTTCAATATCTCAACATGCAATCAAAGACAATCCAGACTTTCCTTTTCAACCAAATACCTGCAAAAATAAACAACATTCCCATCAGCCTCAGCTGCACCGTGTTGCTAATTAGCAAATAAACATTACATGCTACGTTTAAACTGAACTTTATACCTGCATAAATCAACATGAAAGGATTCTAGAAGTGAGTTTGTTGCCATAATGATGTTAGCGTTTCATCTCGCATGGCTGCTAACTCTTGGTAACATATTTATCATACACAGGTGTGTATGATAAATATAGACGTGTGCCTTTTTTTTTTTTTAGAGGCTTTGTGTTATTCCGATTCACTGACACTTGATATTCCATAGGATTTTTTCTCTCTCCTTTATGTTAAACTGGCAAATTGTCTGTCAGCTGCTGTGTGCTTCTCTTTTGAAACAGATGTCCATCTCAAACCTTGAAATAGACTTGGGGCTTCAAGCAGCTGTCATCTGTACAGCAGAAATGTGTTCCTGTGTTTATAGCAAGACTAGATGAGAAATGAGTTTTTACACTTTGCCCTGATAATATCTCTGGCTGTGAGTGTGACATGTCAGTGCCTGCATCACAATCCCATGCTCTCACTGACGGGGTGAAACCAGCCGTGGTAAATAAAATGTGTTGGCCTGTGTCTGGAACAGTCGAGCTGCTTTGTGATTTGGAAGCTGTGAAAGGCACAGTGCCACGCAAGAGTCTTTCTAAATCACTTTGAATGTCAGCAGCTGTTTTTTTGTATTTAGTGTGAATGATTGTGAGTATGCCAGCAGCACAAGCTGATTAAAACAAATCTGGACCAGTTTGTTTGCAAGATAAGCAAAGCACTATCACATTTTCAAGAGGCTCCTGATAAGACATCACATTTCACAGAATTTAGGCAAAAAAACGTGTGTGTGTGTGTGCGCGCGCACGCACGCACGCACGCACGCACACACACACACACACACAACTGTGTCATGCTTTGTTGCAGTAATGGATTCACATAAAATGAAAGGGAGGATGGAGGCTGCAAATCTGGCTGCATGCTGTCTGGAGAAATGAACATGGGTTGCCATAGCAGCAGGCCATGAGGGACAGGTGTGCACATGAGATGCAAGGAGTTGGTACACTGCGCGTGAGGCTGTGTGTCTGCCTGATGGGAGGATTCAGTATGAAAGCTCGGATTCAACCTGACAGTGACTCGGTCATTATGCACTTTATTTGCAATGTTGTATCAGGGGAAGGCTTTTCTACTGACATGCCACTGTCTCTTGTAAATCCAAAATGTCAACAACTACTTTTATGGTTGATGTTTAGTGTCTTGTTATGGCCAATAGATAGGGATATAAACAATAACTTGCTGCAGGAAACCAGTTCCCTTAAAAGGAGCATAATTGTTACATGTAATACTAGAAAGGCACTCCAAGAGACATTGGCAAAGCCCATGCCCTGTCTTGCAATGTTAATAAAAGTAAAAAATCGATCCACCATGTAAATGGATCATTTGAGGACCATACTACACCCCTCCACCAAATGTTGTTACAATCGGACCACTGACAAACAAACAAACCAAACTGAAGACATAACCTCCTGGGCACAGTGTATTAATGTGTCCAACATGTATTTATAAACACAATTCATCTTTTTCTCTCAACCTAAACTGGTTTTGCTAGGCTCACTTGTATTGGTGGTTACCAGCATAAACAGTCTAACAAATGACAAAAACCTCCTCACTGGCTGTTTCATATGAACTTGTTTTGCAAAAGATGGCACTTTAACAAGTTTAACAAATAAAATGGGAAAATAATATCTAAATAATTAGAAAACGTCTGCAACTAAGCAATGATATTGTGAGAACTATCATGAATCAAACACATCTTTACTTTATTAGGGTTGAACTTGACTCCGCAGAAGTCATTCTGGTCTGATCTGAGAGAACAATAGAAACAGAAGAGGTGTGACTCATTTTGTTTTGCTATTTTTGCTCACCAATGTTTTGGCAGACCATTTTAGAGCATTATCTCTGCTACTGTGAACATTACCATCATTAAGAGTCGGTCCCCTGAATAGGATTTGGACTGGAAACAAATGTTGCATCTGGCTTGTTGCAGTAAGTGTTTGTCATCGCCTCCTCTTGGCGCTAAAGGTTCAGCACCTTATTATAAAAAAACACGGCATGAAACCCCCCAAAGCACCATGCTGGCAGATTAAAAGAACAGATATGCACACAACATTTGACTTGGCATAATTATGTAGCTGCTAGCAACAGAAGCAGTTGCCAGTTTCACTTGAAAAGGATTACCAAGAAATAAGAAGGAAAACCACTTGTGTAATGTATAACAGCTTCCTTTCTTCTCTCTTATCTTGTCTAATAAAACTGACATCCAACATTCCCTTTATTGATCTGAACATATAGCCTCACTGGAGTGTTATGCTAAAATGCTGAGGTGTAATTTGGTTTTCTCCCTGAGAGCCTGCCAATGTGTTTTGACATTAACGTGAGACGGCAACAGTTCTTTGTCTGAAACTGGAGTGTTGAAACCAAACAGGAACTGGATTCATTTAGGAATTGAGTTCTTTTGATGATGATCTGTATTAGAGTGAGGAAAGATGGTGTAAAGCTGCTCTGTTGTTTTAGTTCGGAATTTGTTTCATAAGTGAAAGCCAGAGTGGCAGTCGGTGAGAAAGTGGAAACTCTGGGATTTTCCAGGGCCTGGTTCTACAAACCCATCGGGGACGTTAACTGTCCTCCATCGCAGGACATTGTGCAACAACACGCAGATAGAGTAGGAGGTGTATGGGGTGTGGAGCCCACTGCCACATACTGAATTTTGTATGATTGCGTGGGTGGGGGGGGAGGGATAGTTCATTCCAGTCCTTAACTCTAAGACCTTGAGGGGGAAAGGCATCTAAAAGAATTCCCCTGTGTTCCTCTTCTTCCAAGACTTCTCTCTGTTCCTCATTAGGGGCTTGAGAACGTTGAGAACACAGGGAGGGCTGGTGGTTTCCGTTGTGTGATGGTTCAGAAATCCCCCTCCGAGCATTAACAAATGCTGGAATCTGTTGCTACCATATGATTCTGTGAGATCTTGATCCAAAGTGCTACTATTCAATTCTTAACTGTTCGAGATGCATTTTGAATCACGTGTAGGTGGTTGGTTTTTGTAGTTTCTTTCTTTTCTTATTTTATTGCCATATTTTCTAGCACATAATCATTAAGGTCAGGTTTGTGCTTTTTTTAATCGTAAAGTGTAAGTTGCTGCAGTTGGAGTATTTTATATTTTCAGTGACAAAATAATAGATTATTTGTTGTTCTGAGTTCTTTCTCATGCCCTATTGTCACGAGTAATGCCATTTTCCCATGGTTTTTATTATCTATTAAATAGTTTCCAGTTTGTCTATTTTTTTTTATAAATGTAAAAGAAAATGTGAAAAACTTAAATTACCCCCCCAGAGAGCCTAAACGGACATCCTGTTTTATCTGAACCAAAAGTCAAAAACATTTCTTAACTATTAAATTATTGAAGTTATTATGGTAAATGTGTTTTGCTATTTTCGCTTGAAAAAGGATGATTTTTTTTTTTAAATATACAAAAAATATTTGTTGAAAACTTAGTTTTCTGTTGGTCAATTTATCCATGAATGGCCTAATCATCCCAGATCAGGGCTCCTATCATGTTATTGTTTCTCTTCATCTTTAAATGTCGTGGGCGAGCTGACCAATCAGAGCACAGTGGGCTCATAGGGAGGGGGGGCCAGGAGCACCAACAAGCCGTTTAGGACAGAGAGTGAATACACATACAGTACTATACAGAGATGCTGTATGAGAAACCAATGTGAGTTTGGAAAATTGAACAATGTAAATATATTCCAGTAGACCTCAACAATAGAATTATGATCAGTAGAAATGGCCATGTCATGGGACCTTTAACATTGCGGTTTTCAAAATCTTTTATATTTAGGAGTTTTGTAGAATTGTTTTTCAAGAGCAATTCATAACTCCTCTTACAATCAATTATTGTTGACACCCTTACTGTAGGTGTAGCTGCTTATCCATGATGGATGTTATCTTACCCCAAAGTGCCCGTTTAAATTGCTTTTCAAGCCTGAACCATCTTTCTAAGCTGACATCTTTAATTCTATTGCTTCTGGATGTATTCAGCCATCCTGGGCTCATATCCATCCTTCTCTGAACATGAACAAATGAAGGCCTTCACTTTTGAACACTGAATAGACAGATTTTCTGTTGGTGGGTTTCACAGAGTCTCGCCATGTGAAAAAGCAACCGTTCTCAGCATTAAAGGGACAAATGGCATGCACTCTGCTGGATAGAAACATGTATATATTCCACAGCAGGGCACAGACTGCGGTCAGAGCCTCGCAGGGAAACTTTGAAACCAGATGGAGCCGATCCCACACAAAACATCATGAAAAGAACAGGGTGGGGGCGAGGGGGATTTGAGACAAACGCTGATGTACTTGGCAGTTTTCCATAAACTGATTTATTAGGGTTTATTAACATCACCGAACACACCTCCATGTTCACGCAGCTCAAAAGCTTTTGTGTTGTACTGTAGGACAGGAGTCACTTATTGTTTGGGTTAGAAATGAGTCAATTAGTTGTTAGTATTTCCTGGTAGAGTTGTAAAAGATCAAAGAGGCAGCAGAAGGGCTTGGACCTCCTGACTCAACATTAACTCCATACAGAGTGTCAGAGCTCTGCAGGTTGGTTCCTGGAGTATTTCTAATATTAGACTAGCCTCGGGATACTTCCACTGAGCAATTCTCTCCCACTCAGACATGCTCCCACAATGCATGATTGATGTGCTGTGTCTCGGGCTTTCCAGGCAAGTTATGAGCCCAGGATGCCTTTTTACCCACAACAGCACTGACAGGTGGTGACAGGCCATTTTGAAACGTTTTGTGAGTAATGGTCAGACCTAAACTGCTACAGGGAGCCTCTCTGTGCACCTTTCATCGAGCTCATAATATGACATCCTGTCAGCAAGGGGCACACAGGTGAAGGGAAAGCTACAAAACTTTTTGCTTTTTGTGAAGCAGGCTACATTTGGCATTGCTCTCTAATATATAGAGTTTGGACAGTTGTCAGCACGCATGAGATAAATGTTGCTCCTGCTCTGTCACAGATCTCACCTTTTTATATAAGACAATGTTTGACAAGACTCTTATAATAGATTGATCTGAAAAAAAGCCAATTAATGTCCAAGATATTGAATTTGCATTAACAGGAACCAGTACATGTTTTCCATTGTGGCCTTATACACAGTACAGAGATGACCATAATTGTTTGCTTAGTTTCAGCACCATGTAAAGTACAATTCTTACTTTGTCAATAGTATTGACAAAGTAAGAATTTCATATATTATATAGTATTGAAGCAATAGTATATGCTATGAATGTTTCCACTGTCTGCGGCCACATTAACACACAGGTATAAGCAAAAAAGCAAAACTGCATACCAGTTGTCTAAATGAACCTAATACGATAAGTATATTTTGTAGGACCTAATTCAAATGGAAATTGGCTTTTGAGGAAGTATGTCAAGTGAACTATCTGTGGGTGGTGAGCACAGCAGTAAGCTGAATTCATGAATAAAAAAAAACACATGTTTTTCTCGTTCCAGCGTACACTCATATCCAGCCCCACTCCCTGGTTCAGCAGCACAAGCAGCAGCAGCAACAGCAGTTTGTGGTCCATCAGAGTCAAGCCTCCCAGAGGGCCGCGGGCCAGCTGCTGCAAACAGCCTCCATTCAACCGTCTCAGCACCCCGTCCCCGTGCTGCCCAAACCTGCTCCGCACCAGCCCTCCATGCCCAGCCAGCAGGCCACCATCTTCCACTCCACCATCAGCCCCCACGCCCTCCATTCCTCCCTGAACCACGCCAAAGCTCAGCCCGTCCAGCTCACTGCCATCAACCTGCAAATACATCCAACAGTGAGTACACTTCCACACCACGGTCTCAAACTAATGAGACACTTTTCATTTAAATGTTATGTATTTCATTTAAAGTGTTGCCAGCATCAATGATAAGGCAAAGGTTATATTATTGCCTGTAAAAGCTGGCACAGCCTCACATTGCTTTGTTGAAAATGATCCACTTCATTTCAAAATATTTGAAAAATTAATTAAAGAGGACAAACAAAGGTAAAACTAAACTATAAACATTTCTCCTAGGATATATCTTTTTCTGGTATCATATTATTCATTGTTACCAGAATTGCTTCTTAATATGATTCATTGTATTTGTCCCACATTTGTTTCTTACGGGACAGGACTTTTGATCCTAACATTTTGTGTTGCTCACTCTCTTGATTTCCCTTTATTTTAAAGTAAGCAGCAAAACAAAAGCTACCGTTGCAACAAAACCCACACATTCCATTTCTACTCCAAGACATACATGTAAAAAAAAACTGAAATCTTTGGCCAAGAGATTCCTGGTGTCATATGTTCCCACTGGTGTGATATTTTCCAAGCTCTAATAGTTTTTAGCTCATGAGTCACTGACATTAGAATGACTAAAAGTCGCTGATCTGTCTTTTCTTCACTGTTGCAGATGTTCTTTCTCATGTTTTCCTCTCTCCCTTGATAACCATCATAGGCCTCCCGAATGCTTCACGACAATAAAGATAAACCAACCTCACTGGTGGTCAGAGAGATGTGTCCACCCCCTGCCACACAGCAGCAGCAGCAGCAGCAGCAACCACCACCACCACCACCACCACCACCACCACCACCACCACCACCACCACAACAACAACAACAACAACAACAACAACAACAACAACAACAACAGCAGCAGCACCAGCAGCAGCACCAGCACCAACAGCAACCTCCACCTGTACCATCTCAACCCACCAAGCCTGTCGAGCTGCCCAAAGTCGAGCCACCCACACCAGCTGTCCAGCCACAAGGTAATGACTCAGTATGGAGAACTCAAACGTTTTGGTAAATACACTTTAGTCAAATAGCCACTGGGACTAGGAAAAGTGGTTGAAAAAATGTTCTCTTTGGGCCAAAAAACAGTTTATCTTTTCTCCGCTCTGCTTGAGTTGGCCATCTATTTGAACTTTCAGTGAAGGACCATAAAATCAATGCTGGCGTTTAATTCAGAATGTGTTGTGTCTGCAGCACATTTCGTTTCGTTCCTCTCTGTCTCTTATTGCTTTGTTTTATCTGCGACTCATCTGAGATGCAGCCAAATTCACTCAGCGCTGCTCAAACATTTAAACTTGACATAAGCCCTGAACAGCAGAACAATAATACACCCAGACTCACAATGGACCATTATTGTTTTTATTATGTTGTTGCCTGTACATTACATTGGAGACATTTGAGCACACTTGGTCACTGTTTTATTGTATAGTATCGGCCTGGCTGTTGCACACAATGCAAGGGAGACATCATGTTCATATTGTGTTCGCAACCATTTACAAACATGAAGGTCGGATAAAAAGTTCTGATGTAAGTTCATACAACACCACCACTAACTACAGCCTGTATTGATTGGTGTCAACAAAACCACAAAAAGATGATTAATTACAGTTTTCAGACAAAATATATGGGAGACTAAAATGGCATCATCTTGGGTAATTTACAAAGAGTCACAGGACATGGATGTTGTTGAAATCCTGGTATTAGGGTTGATGCTCCACAGCTTAATTTGGACTTGCAGGTGTTTCAAATTGATTTTTTTTCTTCTTCACTGACACTAAAGAACCTTTTCACAGTTCTCATGTTTCTGTCTGTTCTGGTGTGGGTGCAAGGTTAAAATATACGATCAGCTGACAATTATCTGGATCAATCAGTGAACCTCTACTGAACGCTATAAGTTCAATATTTTGTACACATCTATTCTCTTGGATTGCATTCAATTGTGTAGGTGTTCAGGCTAGTTTCTAAACTTAGGACAAACTGATTTGGAATGGGGAATGTCTCACTCTTTTTGTATTGAGGACATCCTTGAAAAGTTGCATTAATTAAATGTTTGTTCAATTTTCTGTATTTTTTTATGTGCACACATTTTAAGCAGGGTATTTGGATCAAAGATATAGAGCATGTTCTGAGGTTTGGCTCGTGGTCAGAAGCTTTGAGTGTTAGTGTGTTACATGCTGAAGCTTGATTTTTCTTATTTTGTTGTACTTTCTAAATGTTCACCCAGATTCAGTGATATTTCTCCTTAATGGTTGGAAGTGGGGCTAATGTGGTATCTATTGTAAAAGGAATCATTCTGCAGACCACAAATCACTGTTTATGAAGAGTGAGTTGGGTGTGATTCTCACCACTACTGCAGGACACATTTTTTATAATCCACTGGCTGCAGGGGCTGATGACGTTGGGTACAAAGTTTCAGCTTTTTTACTTTCGGAAAATGTATCAAAAGCAGTTTTCCTGTCAAAGTGGCTTATTGAGTAAACAAGGCTTCCAGCTAAAAGATTAACTGCACCACATTTCTTCAGACACTTCTTTCAAGTATTTAAATGAAAAGTGTGTAAACAGAGTGGGTGTTACATTAACTAATGAACATGCATTACTGAATATATAATATATACACTGCATTGAGGACTGTGAATGTTCTTTTAGTATTTTGGGGTTTTATGTTGTGTTGAGTCAAACATCAGAGCTGCAAAAATCAAAAATAGAAACGGCTCCCCCCATTCATTTGAATCATGGGGCTGTTTCTACCGTTTACCTCACGATCATCATTACAACATTTTTTATTTTCAACTTGATAACATCGTAGAATTGTTTCTCGTAGCTCAAATCTTATGAAAATGTGAAACTTTAAAAATCACAATACAAAGAGTAGTAAGTGCCATGTTTGTAGGAGGTGTCTTGTCCAAGATCATATTTCATATTTTACCAAAACAACACACACCCCACAATTACAGCATATTGAACTTTTTCATGCCGTACACCAGAGGTGGAAAAAGTACCTAGAAATGTGAGTAATGTAAGCAATTCGTCACTCGACAGTGTGTTAATACTGTTATTTAAATGTACACAAGAGAAACAAAACGGAATACTATTGTGCTGTTTAAGCAAAGCAGTTTTAATAAAAGGCTGTGCATTGACTTTGACTGGGTTTAACCCAAGCCCTATGATATAATGACTATATCTTCACTTCTAAAAGGGGTACATTAATAATCTTTTTTCTCAAAGCAATGATAAACCTGTGAGTTGGATGTAGAAAAGTCAGAATCAATATAGAACTTTTTTATTTTAAAGTCAATTCAGATTGAATATAGTAAAAAAAATTAAATTATTGTTTCCGTCCAAAAAAAAAACCATTACTTATAGTGAAAACCACCCTTGAATGATGGGATAGTAGACTAAAAGCTTTAGGAATCCAAACTATAACCTATAATAAGTACCCTGTATCAAGATTGATGCAAAACAAGCTAAATTTGACCTTTTTAGAGAGGTCGATTTTGGTGATTTATACCTCTTTTGAACCGTTAGAGCCAATAGAATCGAGGGGAAGTTCCTAAATCCACCTTCACATTACCATTGAGGAGTGAGATTGATGCGCACGCAGTTTGCCAAAACCGAAAGCTACGTTACGCTCTGAAAACTGAAAACTAAAAACTAGGCTCATTGCCATAAATATTACGATGGATTATCAGTAATCATTTCAAAGTGACACAGAGACATTGGATTAACCTTCAGCAGCGTTTATATGCATTTTAATGCCATTGAACACACATTTTGATCAGAAAACAGCAAAGGTAAGACATATTTGCCGTTTTGGCCCAGTAAAGTGAAGTTGTGTGTTGTCTTTGGCAGCCTTCGCTGCCGCGAGTTTTGGTCGCTCAGTGATGATACGTATACCATTGGAATATCAGCTTTCAGGTGATATCTTGTTTAAAAAGTATAAAAGATTGCTAAAGTGCTAATTACGTTGGCACTCTTTCTCTTAGTGCTAATTCAGAGGCTCGGCGTTAGGCTTGTGGTTTTTTTCGATAAAAATTGTTCATATCGTCAGTTTCGTGAATATTGTTGTGTTTAACAGGTTAAGGTTATTGTATTTGTATGAGCTACAGTAAACAACCTAGCTACCATCTTCTGGCAATTACTTGAAAATAAAATAGCATACAGTCAAAAAAAAGCATGTTAACAGTTGGAATTTATTTACAAAATTTAACATCTAGCTTTTTGTCCTCAGGTGTAAAATATATACAGTCTGGAAATGTATACAATTTGAAAATATGTAAGAACCCTGTGTCTTGTCAAACTTCTCTCAGAGGGGGCATTCAGCAGTGGGGGGACTTGGGCCATACAATCCCTCTCTGTGCCCCTGTTAAATTAAATACATGCGTTGTTGTCTCGCGATCATTTGTCGCTTTTAATGGATCGTATTTATATTTTTAACACTTGTCGGAAATGCAAATTAAAATGTCAAAGCCCCGAATGTTTTTTCTGTAGCCCCGGACAATTCTCCCTCAATAATATAATACATTAACCGTGCTTTAATGTATTAGTACGAGAGATACTGAGAGAGTGCACGGGACCATGTTGTTAGCATCTGGTTAGCTTGCTGCACTAACGGACATAAGGAGCTGTTTCCACAACAAGCTGGAGGAGGTTCCTCTCCTCTCAGACAGAGAGACTCAGGTGAGCTAAAGGACTCTGAGTGTTTCGATAGTTAACTGTATCCAAGTTATCTCAGTGGGTCTCAAACGGTTTGGTCACGAATTATTCAAAAGAATATTTCTGATCATTATAGTTATAAAAAAACAGTTATTAAATATGGCATTAAAACAAGAATACAGTTTAAAAGGGGAGTGACTTGTAAAATATCCATAAAGAAAAAGAAAATCTGTTTACAGTTCTGTTTCAGGGTGTTGAGAGATGTATCCATAGATCTCTCAAAGTGCACCAGATTGATGCATTTAACTTTAATATTTAAAAAAAAAAAAAAAAAAATCCCGGGGGAACATACCCCCGGACCACCCTAGATGAGGTGAGGTCCGCGCCCCACTTATAACAAATTGCACTTTACCCCTGCTTACACCTATAGCCTATGCCGTGAGCTGATTATCGAGCCTCCTACAGTCGCGGGTGTACGGTGTATGTGCGTGTGGGGAGTGTTGCAGTAGAACATTCCACTGTAGCGCTCGGTACCTTAATGGGAAACCCTACATGTTTGAGCAACCTCTATGAAACGTCAAGCTACCCCACAGCTCCCCCAAAAGAAAATCTCTGGCGCCGACACTGTGGGCTAGCCCCTAATGTTTCCAGGTCCAGGAAACGCCCCTGGTCAGGCTGAATCGAGTCACTCTTCTCCCGGGTTCCCGGTTGAAGCATGTGTTCATCAGCCTTCTAGTGTTTGCATCTATGGGAGGAAGCAGGGGGGCGGGCCTCTGTAAAGCTTCTCTTTAGCTGGTCTGAAGCAGCGGTGCAGCTCAAACACGGTCAGCAGCGGCAGCGCTGTGTGTAGGATCATTACAACCACAAACAAAACGCAATGTTTTCTCTCTGAACACCTTGGAAGTTGGTAAGAAAGCTTGGTAAACGCTGGAGACTTTTAACAGAACGAGGCATGGCGTTTACTTTCTCTTTGTGGGGAGCAGGGGCGTCGGTGTTGTGTCTGTGGGAGTCACGCATGCTGAATTTACGGTTTGTTATTGACCGTCTGTGTGTCAGTAGGTCACTTCAAATGTTCTGCTGATAATAGACCAGAGCAGTCATTTAAAGCAGCAGGCAGGTGGATATGACCGCATACTGTTTGCATGTTGCTATAATGTGATGATTGTGTGTCTGCTTGGACTTTAAATAATATGACCTCATGATCATACACAGCCAAGTATCTGTTAAAGAGCTCGTATCTGTGAATATAGAAAGAGAAACTATTCTAAGCTTGAAATAAATAACACATTGTAACATCTAATTGATTGAAGTTGCAGCTACTTATATTATTTAAGTTTGAAGATACTTAAAGATTAAAATTATGTAATTCAACCCTTTTTAAATACAAATAAGTGTGGATTTACCCTCATTTGCTGTGCTTGTGTAAGTGTCCTTACTGTATTTTAATTTTCAATTATTCTGCTGGGTTTTGAATCACCTATAAAATGTCACAAAATACTGAAAAAATGTTTCTTCTAAGTTCTTCTTAATGAAACCCATAGTGATGTCTTTTAAATGTTGTTTTTATTAAAGCAAAACATAATCACTTATGAGAAGCTGAAATCAGAATGTTATATATTTGTAATTAAAGTTTCAATCTGACAATTAATCTAGGGCTGCCGAGTGTTCTCTCGACAAAATGCCATTGAAATGTAATACAACTGAAAATGTATTAATTAATTATCCAGAGCCTAGCGTGACATTTTCTAAATGCATGCCTGTAATTGGGACCATTTGAAAACACAACATTATTTACATACAACAATATGACAAGGAAATGCATCAAATATTCATCTGTGAAGGAAACTGGGGGGATGTTTGTATGTTTGCTGGACATAAATGCTTAATCAACCCTTCTTTTAGCTCTAATTTCATTCATAGAACCCACCAGCAGTGACCAGCACTATACATTAACTGGACGGTGTTGAATTTGTTTCTTTATCAGCAGGCGGAGGCTCAATCAAGAGGTTGAGTGCTGCTCCACCTGGGACCCCACCTCCAGCCATGACCTCAGGAAATGAGAGCAAAGCACCCACCGTGACCGGCAGCACGCCGCAGAACGGCGAGAACAAACCGCCACAGGCCATCGTCAAGCCACAGGTCCTCACACATGTCATCGAAGGCTTTGTCATCCAGGAGGGGGCCGAGCCGTTCCCCGTGTGTGTAAGTGGCCCGATCGCAGAGTTACTAGCAGCGAGACACGATAACAACACACTCTCTGGTGTACTCGCCTGCAGGGAGCTGTCAGCAGGCAAACACAAAACCCTCTGTTACTACCACTACTGACAGCTCTGTGTGTGTGTGTGTGTGTGTGTGTGTGTGTGTGTGTGTGTGTGTGTGTGTGTGTGTGTGTGTGTGTGTGTGTGTGTGTGTGTGTGTGTGTGTGTGTGTGTGTGTGTGTGTGTGTGTGTGTGTGTGTGTGTGTGTTGTAAAAACCCTGCTTTAATTTGTGTCATCTCCCTTAACATGCAGGTGATTATATTGTTTATCTGTATACGGGTAAAGTGCGTATCCCCCTTTTTTTATAATAATAAGCTAAACGTGAGAATTAACACCCTTTTGTTCACATGCAACAACACATAGGCTTGTTGTTATTGTTAGACTTGGGGCTCACTGCCTCCTACTGGACATTTGGTATAAATGCTTGGTATATTTACATGCATCCAGGTCTAAACAAGCACAAAGAAGTCATACTGTTAGTGCCTGAAATAATGCAGTATCTACATTGCAAACACATTGATATGGTTCTTTTAAATTGGGCTAATTGCTAATCATTATATAATATAAATGATTGTTAGAAGGTTTTCTTTTCTATTTATTCATTAGGTGTTAATTCTATGAAATGTCAACGCTTGAGATATCCAATTATAAATGATATTAAACGGAGAGAAGCAGCACATGTTCACATTCAAGAAGTTGTAACCATTAATTATTAAACCCTTCATGCTTGATTTAATGATTTAATGACTCGATAATCACTATTGCAAATCATTTCCCTGCTGATGACTCATTGTTTCTGAACATTTGGACGCACATTTCCTACTTTGCTGACAATGTCTCCAGCAGCAGTTTGATTATCAAAGTGAGCCCAAAGGTTATTAAGCTAGCTATTGTTCAGAAGTGTCTGTGTTTTCCCCATTTCCTCTGATCTAGACAATGATGTAACAAAGACTTACATTACCTGGTTGTTAAATTAATTAAGCGGTAGTCAAATGCTGCGATCATCTAAAGTAGTCTTTTCATTGATCTAATATTGCTGTTTTCAGAATTATGGCTTTGCAAATCAAGCCGTCCAGTTATATTGTTACAGCAGAAACAGCCTTTTTTCCTATTCCTGGAGCATGATAGCACATTTGTAAATATCCCTTTTCTGTCACCAGGTGGAGCGTCTGCCCATTCTCATCGACAGCCCGAAGAAGATGGATCATCAGCTCTCCTCGGACCCTGACAAGACCCCCGTCAGCAACGCAGCGAACAGCGACTCAGAGACCGAGGACATGAACACATCAGGTAATGCATATTATTGTATGAAAGTACAACAATTGATGTTTATCAGTTTGTGTAGCCCAGTGCTCTCATTAAACTCAGGGATGCATCAGTGTTAATTTTGGCAGCTGTTTTTGATTTTAGACGAAAATGGTTATTAGTTTTGGTCACATTTTAGTCATTCCTATCCTTCGTAGTTTTAGTCTAGTTTTAGTCGTCGAAAACTCAAAACGTTTTAGTCAACGAAAAATTACATTTTAGTCAACTTTTAGTCAAAATGTGTGTCTATACTCTCTGAACGCTCCGTCCCCGGCAGATCTCTGTTTCCGCTGCAGCATGTCTGTTAGGCCCCGCCCACGCACACAGAGACACAGGGAGATGGCTCTTCTGGAGTGAAGAGAGCGGAAATAATGATATTGCAAGTTAGAAACGTAAGATGCATTTTGACAGACAAGATGGACACTCGGGGGGGAAAATATGCTGCATTTTGAATGACCGATAGTCCACCATTAACACCTTAGTCTCGTCTCGTCAACGAAAACTAAATATACATTTCGTCATAGTTTTCGTTATCGAGAATCTATTTTTAGCTCGTCATCGTCTCGTCTTAGTCATGTAAAAAAGGTTGTTGACGAACATTTTTCGTCATAGTTTTCGTTGACGAAATGAACACTGGGATGCATTAATGAGACTCTAAAAGAAAGTGGGGGAAAGTATCTGCTGTCTAGAAGGTTTATGAAATTGTGACATTACAGACATTAACTTCACAGCATTAAAATCTTAAGAACGGATACAGAAAAGACAAACGGATGTAATTACCTGCTTCTGCATCTCCGCCCCAAGCCACTTAACCTGTGCATGCCTTTATTCACCAGTCCCAAACCAACCTGTTGAATAATGTAGCTCTCCAGGAGTGTTTTTCACTCTAAATGCATCAAGTCTGTGATAAATTGAATGTAACTTAACCTTTTTTCCTGGAACATTCTCATTTGTCAGGCAACAAAATGCATGCGAGTCGATGACATAAACTGATTTACCTTCAGACTCCAGCCCTGTGTAATAAAACACACAGCCCTCTCATTTATTGAATGGAGCCAGTCCGCTGACACAGTTTGGTGCAAATGCAGTATCTTTGGATAAAAAAAAGTTATACTGGCTCAACTTTTGCTGCAAAATCATGTTTCCTGGCAAGGTGCTCACGTTCATGCAGACACATTCCTGAAAATAACTTGGTAGCATGAGCATATTTCTAATGGTTGCCAGAGTTGTGCAATTCTGTACAGGGTTTTAATACCTGATAAGACTTGAAACACATGTATCTGTCACTTAAACCATATCTGACACACGTTGTTTAATTTCACAAGAGAAACTAATATTGAGTGTCCATATTGTTTCCCTTCCTTCAGAAAAAGAACAAGAACCCAAGCTGACATGTGAATACTGCGGCTGGGTCGACTTTGCCTACACATTTAAAGGTTCTAAAAGATTCTGCTCCGTGGTTTGTGCAAAGAGGCGAGTCACTTTTTCATTCTTTATAATTTTTCATTTTGTGAAAAAGTAAACACGTTTAATAATGGGCTGTTGCTGACAGGTACAACGTGGGCTGCACGAAACGGATAGGCCTTTTCCGTTCAGAGAGGAGTAAACCGACCAATCGCTGGCGTAGAAGATCTCAGGGCCGCAGCAGTATAGAGGCGAAGAAGCAGGTACACACACACACACACACACACTGCTGTACAAACCCTCCTCAACACTTTACCTCTCAGTAGTTACTGCTCCTGCTGCACTCTTCACGCCTGAGGCTTCTTAATGAACTTTTAGCATCATTTGTGTCAGCGCCCGATTATCTTCCTCTGTCATTAAAGGGTCATTACCTACTTTATGATCGTTGTCAACGTTTATTGGGGAACGGTAGGTGTGTCGAGCATCAGAATGGATTTTCTGCCTTCTACGCAAATGATATAGTCATCAAAAGCCACTTGATTTGTTGTCTTGTTTTTTTATTGCCACTCATCTGAGACTTTGACTTTGTACGTAGATATCCCAGGACCTTGAAACTTCTAATGACACAGCAAAGCTACTTTTACAATGCAGACAAGTAGTTTATATGACAGTGAATAATGTATATTTTTTGGCTGGAGATCCCTCTTTCTAAGGTTGTATAGCCAAAATGTTTTCAGTTATGTAACGCCTCAAGGGTTCAGTATTGAACCTCCAGTGGGGGGTGCTTTTGTTTCACATTTTGTTCAGGTTTAGTTCAGGTTTAGCAACTTTTGAGGCATTGGCATCCATCCAACAACCCTAAAATCCTTGCAGGTGTATTATACTCACTTAAATATAGTATCAATCTTACTTATAACGGCTTTAATCTTTGCTGAGTCCATCACAATGTCTTAAAAGCGTTTTACTGTTCCGCCATTTATTTCCCATATGCCGAGTGTTTTACGTCATGCTTCAACTTTGTCACTTTCAGAAGCTTTCCCCCTCCCCGCAGCAAACTCAGGGCGGCTCTGTCTCCTCCCCCCACCCCTCGCAGCCCAGTCAGGAGGAGTCCAGCCCGTGTTCGGACATGTCCAGCTACGAGGAACCACCCTCCCCGCTCTCTGCAGCCAGCTCGGGGCCCCTGCCCCCCGCCCCCGCTCAGGTCCCCGTACACCGGCACCCGAGCAGGGCCTCGGAACAGGAGGTCTGTGCTGTCAGAGACTCGCCTTCGCTCTGCTTCATACCCAACGACCCCACCAAGTGGAACGTGGAACAAGTTTACGACTTCATCCGATCACTGCCAGGTGAGAGGAGTAACCACAGTGTTAGTTCATCGACATTTCTTAAGTGTTACATACTAGAGCTGCGACAATATCAACATCTAGCAGAGGTGGGACCAAGTCATTGTTTTGTAAGTCACAAGTAAGTCTCAAGTCTTAGCGCTCAAGTCCGAGTCAAGTCTCAAGTCAGGATGGGAAAGTTCAAGTCAAGTCCAAGTCCTAAACTTTGAAAACCGAGTCTTAAACAAGTCATTATGTGCTTTTCACCAAATGTAATGACATCCATCAGCAGAATAATACTTAATAATCAAATAGGGTTATAATTTCAGCACACCACTCTCCATTGCTGTTTATGTTGAAAATAAAACTAAACTTTTCATAACCACAATATTTTAACTGATTTAAATGTGGAAACGGGGGTTATTCATCAGAATTTCGTATGACTTGAGTCTTGACTTGTGACTTGCTTGACCTGAGCAATGACTTGACTTGACTTCATTGACTCACCACAGTGACTTGGGACTTGCTTGAGACTTGCTCATGACTTGCACATGTATGACTTACCTCTGATTCCTACACTCTGGTACTTTTACTCATGTACAAGATCTGAACTTCTCTCACCTCTGGCAATAAATCCTGAGTGGTTACCAACAAAAAAAACCTGCTCTGAAAGTTATTTTCATTTTACAAATCCTGCACTCAGCTTTGCTTTCTCCAATATCATTGAAAAGCCGCCAGATGCTGCTTCTTTTTTCGGTTTTAGCTCATTTCTTGACTTTTTCCTAAGCGCTTGTATTTAAATCTGGCTCCCTGTCGCTCTGTGCAGCTGCCCTGTACCACTATGCTGTCTTTGGAGCGTCTGCCCCCCCCCTTCTTTCACATAATGGTATGATCCTAGTTTCCTCGCATATGGTGGCCCGGCTAAATAAAGTCCCGCCCCTCCATGCAAGAGTAGGAGCGGCGGAAGACTCTGCTCTCCCCGACGGGAGTCTGCTCTTCTACCGGTAGCTCACGATCGACGTGTTGGAGACTTATACATCCATGGTTGGAGAACCCTGAATTAAAGTCCAAGTCAAGTCCCGAGTCATTGGTGTTCAAGTCCAAGTCGAGTCGCAAGTGTTTTGTGATTTTGTCAAGTCGAGTCCAAAGTCATCAAATTGGTGACTCGAGTCTGACTCGAGTCCAAGTCATGTGACTCGAGTCCACACCTCTGACATCTCACAATTATCTGAGAAAAATTACTTGGATTCACAATATTATCCTGATAATCCTCAAATTATGCCTGATCCGAAAACATACTGAAAAGTTTTATTAAGAAATACATATTTTTTTGCATCACATATAGGACACACATCTCTTTTAGTGAACATTATTTTCAGAGAAATACCAAACAATAATATTAAATGAGATGATAATAATAATAATAAGATCCGCTGGCAAAAGATCATTTAATAAACAAGTGAGTCTGATCTTTCTTACATTATATTTATTACTTCCCTAATGATAGCGAGCTATAAAACGTTTTCCAAGTCACTCGTGTGAAGATATTATCCCAATAATGAAAATCAACCTCAATAAATTCACAATGAAGTATCTTCCATACTCAACATGACAATACTATATCGTCCCATCCCCGATACATAGACATGCTTTTATTTTTGAAGTTTTAGTGTCACTAACATACTCTTCCCTCCGCTGTTCACGCAGGCTGTCAGGAGATCGCAGACGAGTTTCGATCTCAGGAGATTGACGGACAGGCCATGCTCCTGTTGAAGGAGGACCACCTCATGAGCGCCATGAACATTAAACTGGGACCTGCACTCAAGATCTTCGCACGCATCAACATGCTCAAAGACTCTTAGCACGTGCATTGATCTTGATGAATCTTTTTTTGTGTGTGCTTGTGTGAGAGAAGAGCGTAAAACAGGTAAATGATGTCCTCATAGCACTGACAACACGGACTGACTGCTGCACTATGACCTCATCACTACTGAAGCCCCTCAAGCATACAATCTGGAGTCACAGTGAGATCTGTGCTTTATGACAAATGTTGATTCTCACATTAAATGAGTATCTGGATATCTGATCTTGATAAGGAACAAACATGCAAAGGTGTAGGAGTACAAGCATGCAGAATGCATGCAGGCTGCCATATGATCCACCAGACCTGGGCGGTATACTGCGAAGCAAGTTCAACAGAGCCATATCGTGTCATTTCATGACTATTATATTTGATTTACCAACTGCAGCTCTTAAACTTTGAAGCAAAAAGCATGAGCATAAATTCTGCTCACTGATTGACTATAAAGGCCTGCTATTTACAGGAACTAGTTAGAGAACAGTGGTTTTGGCCTATTTTAATCTGAACATAACCTTGAAAGGAGCAGGTTATGTCTGCAGCATAAGTTACCATGGCAATCTAGCCAGGTTAAAAGAGAGATACCTTCGTAGTACATTAAACTCTGGCTTTAGGCTCAACATACCTCGCTAACCCTAACTTGGCTTCGTAGTATACCCCTCTGATCTGGGTGTGGCCCTGCTTACATGGTGTTCAGATCTCAGCCAGGTGAAATGCTTAATGTTTGAGCATTTAAAGCTTTTATAATGCAATTAGCGTGTAGGACAACATGCATGAAAGGACACTGCAGATTCGAGTTGCAGTTTAGACGTCCAACCCCATAGTGCGCCCCAGTTAAAGTGCATTATTGAATGCAAAACAACACGCAGCAAGTTGATAAAATCACCCAACCAAGCTGCCAATCAGAAAGCTACAAAGATCTAAGACATGCCATTTTGTCTTACCGTGACAACATGTTTGTTATTAATACATAGAGGTAGTCTATTACATGCCATCATCCAGATAACATATCTATATACAGACTCTTTAGATTATAGAAGGTGTAAACAGTCATGGATTTGGCCAGAGTAAGAAAAAGTTGAATGCAAGAGAACTCTTTTGAGAAGAACGAGCCTGCCAAAGTGCACGACCTGCTCAGTGGGGTCTGTTGGGGTCATACTGCAGCACAGTCGTTGCTGAATTAGGGCATTCATACAAACATGAGTGAATTCTGAATTAATTAATATCATATTATTAGAGATGTTTTTGTACAGTTTGGTTCGTGTATGAATGGAAGAGAACCATTTCTCTTTGTATGTGTGGCAGGGAACAGAAGATTGCATTCATTAAAATGTTCTCATTTTTATTCAGCAGATGCTCCTTTTCCTTTTTTCACAATAAGAACCTCACTGCTCCGGAATACAAAGCTTGAATGCAGAGAAATTGTTTACGCAGTGTCTTTTGTGACATCAATTTCCCTTTCATGAGAAACTGGCCAGTTTTTCCCCTGTAGTTTTAAACTGCTTACAAATTATTATTCACCGCTTTTCAAGATGATTTACTAAAATAAGACATTGATTTCTTGTCTCAGTTTCATAGGAGGACACTAAGTTATCTGAGGAACAATTGTGGTGTGCTGCTCTCTTCACAAAGCCCAACTTTTGGCACTTATTTTCCTTTTTGTCTGCTTTAATGTTTGAGACACTCCACCTGAAGTGAGGGCAGTGATTGTGCAGAAAAGCAAACGCATGTATTTGTACATAGAAGCTTGAACTAAGTGTAAAACTGTCATTTTTTAAGTTATCCTTGTTATTTTAAAACAGAAATGTAATTATGTTCAATATTTTTTAAATATGCAAATGTGTAAATATCATGGCCTGGGAGTTGTTTTTTCCCCAATATGTTCAAATATATTTGTGTTTTGTGGCTGTGAAGGAAGGTCAACTTTTATAGGTGGGGCTTTGTCAAATGCTTGTATTTATCAAAACAGTTTGTTACGCAACATTTTGCAATTATAAATAATTTACAATACACATCTATCTCGGGACTTTTTTGGTGTCTTTGTAAAAAAAAATATTTTAATTTCTCAAATGCTTTACAAGTTCTTACCTTATTTGGAAGCTATTTGTGGTAAATATTGACAAAAAAACAAGTACAAAAACTGTCACTAAGAAACATAAAAGTATTTAAAAATTATTTTTAAGAAGCAAGGTTTAGATAAAGGAAGTAAAATAAAAAATATATGCACACCATACATACATAGAACCTAGAAAAGTGTAAACATTGAACATACTTTAGTTGGAGATGTAATCAATATCTCAGTGCAGTTCTCGAAGTAGCCTACCTGGTTAAAGAAAACAGGACATTTCCAGCTGTTCACCATAGTCTGTAAATAAGAGCCGTCACAAACATTATTCTCTTACTAGACAATGTTCTATTTATACAAACACACCGACCGTTTTCTGCTTTTTTATTTCTATAAAAATAAAAAGGGGGGGGGGGGGGGGGGTGCTAGTGACTTACCGCAGAGGTAGACATTAAGGGTAAAATTGACTTGTATTGTCACTGGCCCCATCCAAAAACAAATCGACTAATAATGAAGAAAATGAACACATTTGTTGCAATAGTAATGTATGCACTAACTACATTACTACTTTACTACAACATTTGAATCATCAGTTCTTCCTCATTTTCCTCAATTGTTCATATTTGGTTTATTAAAATAATGATATTGTGGTCATTGTTAAAAAATGTCTGCTATTATTATGAGATTATTTGTATAATGCACTTTCTGCCTTCCTGTCATTAGGAGTTAGACATGTAATGGCTATTAATTGATTTGATTAGAACCTTCATTATCCTAAACTGCTGGGACATTTCGCCAATACCTTTATATTGTCTACTCTTCACTTACTTGTCAGCATAGGTCGGCATTGATGTACAGAGCCGACAGAAGACCTTGTTTATACTGGCATCATATTGAGATGTGCAGTGACGCGTCCTGAAACCAGGAAGTAGCTGCTGGTTCCCTCCACAGAAAGGATTTCTCCACAGGGTTTTGGAAAATAGCTGGAAATAATGTCTGTGGAAAACAAACCTGTTTGATCAATGCACGTTTTGTTCAGCCGGATAATCTCCACATGTCTACCCTACTTTTATAATTTTCGAATCATAAATCGAATCGATAGATTATAAAGGGTTTTAGGACGCGTCACTGCACCACTAGAAGCCAACTCCATCCATCAAGCTGAAACGTTCTCTCCCTCTTCTTCTCCTCTCCCTCTCCTTTAACTCCTCCGGTGACTTTCTTTTATTTGAAGATTGTTTTTTGCCCGGCGCTTGGCCGGTTACCGCTGGTGTTAAAAACATTTTGGCGAAATAGTGAAGGTGCGCGCTGCCGCTCACGGGAGCCTGCTTGCGCTGCGCTCCGCAGCAAACAGCTGTTTGCTTTTCACCCAACAACGACAACCTACTCACGGAACGCTATGTTGTAGCGTTCATAAACGAAACAATTTAACTAAATTGCTAGTCAAAATACCAATACCACAGGACAATATTTTTAAAGCAATATTTTTAGTGGCCCGAGTGGGCAAGTGGAAAGTACGTTATGCTGGCCCGGGGTGTCTAAATAGAGCTTCCGGGCCAGCGGGCCATTTAATATCGAGCCCTGCCGGTTACCGGGCGGCCCACATCGTCCGACCGGCCCACTTCAGTACCGGCCCATCGGGATTCGTCCCGAACGTCCCGATGGCCAGTCCGCCTCCGGTGGTCGGTGTTCAAAGCCTCTATTGCCGAAGCCGCGGCGGGGAGCTGTGGTCTCAAGGTCTTAGGTGCCTCAAGGGGCGGTAACCCTCGAACCTCCTGGTGGACACCGGTGGTCAGGGAAGCCGTCCGACTGAAGAAGGAGGCCTTCAGGGATTTGTTATCCCGGGGGACTTCCGAGGCAGTTGCAAGGTACCGACAGGCCCGAAGGGCAGCAGCCTCATCCGTGGCCGAAGCAAAGCAGCGGGTGTGGGAGAACTTTGGAGAAGACATGGAAAAGGACTTTCGGGCGGCACCAAAGTTGTTCTGGAAAACTGTCCGACACCTCAGGAGGGGGAAGCAGGGAACCATCCAAGCTGTGTACAGTAAGGATGGGACGTTGTTGATCTCAACTGATGGAGTGTTAGGGCGTTGGAAGGAACACTTTGAGGAACTCCTGAACCCGAAAACTCTGCCCTCTATGTAGAGGCAGAGCTGGAGTATGACGGGGGATCAACACCAATCTCCCGGGGGGAGGTCACTGAGGTCGTTAAACAACTCCACAGTGGCAAAGCCCCGGGGGTGGATGAGATCCGCCCAGAAATGCTGAAGGCTCTGGGTGTTGAGGGACTGTCATGGTTGACACGTCTCATCAGCGTTGCGTGGAAGTCGGAAACAGTACCGAAGGAGTGGCAGACCGGAGTGGTGGTTCTCCTTTTTAAAAAGGGGGATCAGAGGGTGTGTGCCAATTACAGAGGCATCACACTACTCAGCCTCCCCGGGAAAGTTTACTCTAAGGTACTCGAAAGGAGGGTCAGGCCGATTGTCGGACCTCAGATTGAGGAGGAACAATGCGGATCCCGTCCTGGTCGTGGAACGACGGATCAGCTTTTTACTCTTGCAAGGATCCTGGAGGGGGCCTGGGAGTACGCTTATCCGGTCTACATGTGTTTTGTAGACTTGGAGAAGGCGTATGACCGAGTTACTGTGGGAGGTGCTGCGGGAGTATGGGGTGAGGGGGTCTCTACTCAGGGCCATCCAATCTCTGTACTCCCAAAGCGAGAGCTGTGTCCGGGTCCTCTGCAGTAAGTCGGACACATTTCCGGTGAGCGTTGGCCTCCGCCAGGGCTGCGCTTTGTCACCAATCCTGTTTGTAATATACATGGATCGGATTTCGAGGCGTAGTCGTGGGGGGGGGGGGGTCTGCGGTTCGGTGGACTAAGGATTGCACCACTGCTTTTTGCAGATGATGTGGTTCTAATGGCTTCATCGGTCTGCGACCTTCAGCACTCACTGGATCGGTTCGCAACCGAGTGTGAAGCGGCTGGGATGAGGATCAGCACCTCCAAATCTGAGGCCATGGTTCTCAGCAGGAAACCGATGGACTGTCCACTCCAAGTAGGGAATGAGTCCTTAACCCAAGTGAAGGAGTTCAAGTATCTCGGGGTCTTGTTCTCGAGTGAGGGAACAATGGAGCGTGAGATGGGCCGGAGAATCGGAGCAGCGGGAGCGGTACTGCAGTCGCTTTACCGCACCGTTGTGACAAAAAGGGAGCTGAGCCAGAAGGCAAAGCTCTCTGTCTACCGGGCCATTTTCGTTCCTACCCTCACCTATGGTCATGAAGGATGGGTCATGACCGAAAGAACGAGATCGCGGATACAAGCGGCCGAGATGGGTTTCCTCCGCCGGGTGGCTGGTGTCTCCCTTAGGGATAAGGTGAGAAGTTTGGTCAACAGGGAGGGACTCAGAGTTGAACCGCTCCTCCTTCGTGTCGAAAGGAGCCAGTTGAGGTGGTTCGGGCACCTAGTTAGGATGCCACCTGGGTGCCTCCCTAGGGAGGTGTTCCAGGCACATCCAGCTGGTAAGAGACCAAGGGGTAGACCTAGGACCAGGTGGAGGGATTATATCTCTTCGCTGGCCTGGGAGCGCCTTGGGATCCCCCAGTCAGAGCTGGTTGATGTGGCCAGGGGAAATAAAGTTTGGGGCTCTCTGCTGGAACTGCTACCCCCGCGACCCGACCACGGATAAGCGGGAGAAGATGGATAGATGGATGGAATCGCACATAGAGATTTAGATCCCGTGTAAAACGTCATCAAAGGCTTGTACTTTTAAACCCCTCCTTTATCCGGAGGAGAATGGTTTAGCCCAGATTCAAATGTTACCGTAATGCTTACAGTCTATGGTGTAATGACTGCACGCACGAGACTTTTACACTTTATTGAGATCAACAGTTCAATACAGTTTGACGTTTCAGTCAGTAGCCTACATTTATATCTTTCTTATTTTAAGTTTTAATTAATTAATGAGAATACCAACAACGGGTACGTTATTATCTAAACACTGTCTGTAAATGTAATCCATTATCAAAACGTCACTTCAGTAAAGTTGAAAGGTTTCAATCCGTTTCAATCTATGGTTTCAATGTGCAGCCCAAATAATCATAGTAAAGTTCTTCATAAAAGTATTGAAATAGGGTAGGCCTATGCCATAAAAAAAGAATGTCGCTGAGGTAAAACATGCAAGCCATTAGGAATAGGAACCCCATTGAAAACAGTTTAAACTAAATTCCTAAATGGGGAGAGTGGGGTAAGATGAGCGAGCCACCCCCTGTATCGAGGAAAATGTGCACATTTGTTGTCATGTAACCATAAATCAAGAAGCACCCATCATTTCTATTTAGCTGTGTGTGAGAGAAGCACATGGTAAATGTGGTTTTGTTTTGTTTGCTTGTCAAAGTACATTTGTCAGGTATAATGACTATGTCAAAGAAAATGTATCCAGGTCTGAAAATGTATATCATACATGTTGGTTATTTAGCAAGGTGTAAAACCATGTGAAACATTTAGCCTAAAATTAGCATGAAGGGCTAAGCTAGAGAGTTGATTTACAAGTGGCTGTCGGTTAAATTGAGCCACATGCAGTGGTTTAAAACACTGTCTGGAAAAAGTCACATTATTTCCCACAGCCTACAACGATATACATCTAGACATGTTATATGACAAAGAAAACTTGAAACTAAACAAAAAACTGAAATGATAAATAAACAATATTACATTGACTAAGCTACTTATTATTGCAGCTCATACAGTTTGTGTTGTAGACATTGTTACCAATTTCATCAAGCCGTCCACTGCACTGCCTCAAATGATCTCTTGTTACAGGAGGCACTTCAGAGACAGTACATTACTTCAAAAATAAAAGCGTTTTGTGTAGCAGTAACACCAATGATGTTATTTTGGGTGACTGACATTTATTGGATATTATTCATAATAATTAATTAATTTTTTTACCATTTCAGTGTTATATTTAATGTATGTAATGTTATGTAAATATGAATGAGATTTATTTATTGAAAAAAATATATTTTAAATGAAAACTATATGCTCCACTTCCATGTATGATCAAAGTGACAAGGCAGTTCCTTGAACTTGGCATATTAAATAAATTGCAATTTATGTATAAAACAATTTTTTAAATGTTTTTATTTAGTACCATTGCAAAGACAATCTCTATTTATTCAACATATATAATGAATGTGAGTATTAGGTCAACGTCATGTATTTTGGTGTCTGCAAAAGTAAGTGAGAGGACTTCCACCTTTTCTGTAGAATGACCCAACTTCTAGAACAGTCCATATGAAGAGACTGGCTCTTTCTAAAGTTAAAGTTCCCCTATTATACTCTTTTTCAACAATATATTATAGGTCTCAGATTTATACAAAACATGTCTCTGAAGTGTTTGGCTCCAAATACCAAACATATCATTGGAGCATTCCATAAACCCCTCTGTTTCAGCCAGAGGTGGCGCTAGACTTTTTCGCTGGCCATCATTTTGACGGACAGGATCGTAAAATGTCCGTCCCAGAGCTATTTAATAGAAGAGTTACGACACCGGAAGTCCAAAAACGGTTATCGTCACGTGGTTCATGTAGACGAGGGCATAGATATACATAGATATATATAAACACTAGATGGCTCACACGCGCTGCTGGCCAATGGAGACCGACGTTGCCACTTGGCCGCCATCTTGCTACAGGCAGTGCTCTCATTCATAACATTATGGTTTACTATTTAAATAACCATAGCTTGCTCAATTTTCAACCGATTTTCAAACGGTTTGGTTTTTTATAAACATCAAAGATGTAGTTATGATACTGCATACTTATAATCATGGACTTTCATATGAAAATAACATTAATCAGATAAAGCAATAGCTATACACACACACAAGGTATTTATATTAAATATTTGCCGGTGTATATATTTCCATTTATTTTATTATATTGTCAATATTTAAAATAAATTATAAATAAATTATAAAATTAAAATACATTTATATTTTATATATAAAAATCGGTCTCATGTTACCACTCTGTAAACCAAGAGTTGTTAATTGAGCAATGCCTTAGCTTGAAGAACAGGGACACAACTAATGACAATAGCATATGTTGGTATATTATTTAGATATTCACACCTTTATCAGAAGAACCAAACCAACATAAAATGTGCTCACAGACAGGCCAGTTCTGTCTAATTTATCACAATTATTTTTGACATGAGATCTTCATATCATCCTAGTTTTGTATTTAGTTTCTAGATTTGTAAACAAATCCAGAACCTTTGAAATATGTTATTGAAAAAAGACCAAGAATAATATAAACTGTACCATATGTCCTTCTGTAGTCCATTTGTGGTTTGTCTTGACTCACCCCGGCTGATATATCACAAAATCCACTGTTTAAATTGTTCCCTATATTGCCCCTATGCCCCTGTAAGGTGTCCTTGGGTGTTATGAAAGGCGGCCCCCCAACATAAATGTATTATTATTATTAAGAAGAACAACTTGGTGTGGTGTGGAGGGGATGTAGGAAGCAGGAGCAGGTGGGGAGAGATGGGGCTTCAAGGTTCAAGGTTATTTGTTTTAAATGTGTCTTGCACACAATAAAATAAAATACAGTATACCACAAAACCAATAAGACACACAGTGACACATGGCACACTAACAATCAATCATCGTCCAGCCTCAGCTTTGGTATTCTTTCACAACCATGTTATGGGTTTATTAGACTGAGCAAACATAAACATATGTGGTGATCCCACGGGTTCTTGTTTGCAGACAGCGGCGATTGGAGCATCCGTAGGCTGCACAAAAGTGAGCGGAGGAAAAAAGAGCGGAGGAAAAAATGGCTGGCTCAAGTCAGCAGGAGCAATTTCACGACCAACAGCAACAAAATATGTGATTTATATACAAACACTGCATTTGCACTTTTTCACAAAACGAAAACCACACCATTGGGAAAGCTTAATGTTTTGTTTAATACAAAAAAACAGGGAAAGGCTTGAAAAACACTGAGAGTTGAGACTCAGGGTGCAGGGTGAGGGTCTCAGTGCAGGTATTCAGGCTCCATTGAACCCCCCTCTGGTTCTTGTGCTGAGAGAGGGAGCAACAGACAGGAGAAAGGGTTATACACACCTATATAGCACACCTATTGCCTTGGGGAGATAACGTGTTTACTTATATAAAACAGTAGTATTAAACGTACCTTGTGTTTTCACTCTCACTTAAGTCCCTCTCCCTTTGCCATCAATCCAGAATCAGCTGGGCTGCAACATTATACATAATCACAAGGACACAATATGGCTCTGCTAAAAACACTCACTCTTACACGCACCAAAGTTATATTTATCTAATATTTAACTCCCTCCACCCCCGCATACAATCCCGTTTAGAAGCCCCTCTTCAACATGTTGGACGAAATGACAGAGAGAACGGAATGTACAATTAAAAGGCTGTTCAACGTGTGTTGCTAACTTGCTTCGGTATGCTAGCTTAATCTGTTATCTGTAAACGTTCCCTAAATCTACTAATTTAGGGATAATCCACTGACATCCTTTAATACACATGTTCATTTGAATCAGATGTACTGATAATATCCGCAATATACATCTTTAAACTTCTTCTTACCTTTAAAAGTCCGTCACGAACGGTGTATTATGCTGCAACTCCACAGCTCTGCCAGCCTTGGCGCTAACTTCCGGGGAACGATTGAGAGGCTCCACGATCCGCCATTGCTGTAAAAAAGTGGTCCATTGGAGTGAACGGAGATGTCGTAACTCTTCTATTAAATGGCTCTGGTCCGTCCGTACACAACTCTGACAGGGGGTAGAGAAAGAGAGAGCACGCTCGTGAACTGTTTAGGGGGGGACGCACGCTTGTGAACTGTTAGCGCCGGTATAATGCTGTGTTATGCACAGTGTTGGGCAAATTACTTCCAAAATGTAATATATTACTTATTACTCTTTTTTGAAAGTAATAAGTTACATTACAATATTACTGTCTCTGAAATGTAATGAGTTACACTACTTTAGTTACTTTTGAGTTCCTTTCACCAAAATAACCGCAAAAGAATGGCTAAGTATTTTAAATGCTAAAATGTAGTTTAGTGCAGCTCATTATACATCCAGTGAAGGGCGATGTGGTATAGCATAACAACTGTGTAGGCCCTTAAGTTTACTAACAACTTGTATTACACGGCTAAGTTGAATACTCAATTCTGATCTTAAATTCTTAACATGTGACACGTTGTTAATACAGAAGTACAGACCACTGTCAAGGACTATAATGAAGGTTGCTAAGGAGGATCAAGAAAGAGAAAGGAAAAGAGGTTAAAAGACGGAGCGCTGGACGTCAGATAAATCACCAGAAGAAGGCAGACAGGAAGTAAACACTAACAGGACACGGAATGGGCTCTGTAGTTTGTTTAGTATATGGCCGTGTGCAGGCCCGGCTCCAGAACAAAATGACTCAGGGTGCCTCTGAGATTACAGGGGGCGCAGCAGTAGCAGGTTTACATGAGCAATAGTGGCCGGCAACAGCAATGAAAAATAGCATTGATGGTCCCAATGAACAGATTATGGCCTTTGTTATGTTTTGAAACCAAGCAAGTGAGAACATTTCAAGTGAGTTAAAAGTGCAATCCTGAAATATTTCATATAGTCCAAAGTGGACTGGCAAAGAAAAGCACAAAAGCTTAAAAACTGTACTGATAAAACAAATGAGAACATATTGTAAATCAAGGCACATATTATTTAAACCAGCTCATGGTTTGAAATGGCAAATATTGAAAAGCAAAAGTATTATTAAAACCATGTACTACATCATCACTTTGGTCCCATCATATACTCTGGGAAGAGAATATTTACTGTGCTTGAAAACTGGATCACATCATCATGTGAGGTTGACTTTGTGACCTGGAGAACATTTCAGCTGCAACATTAGCTTGTTGATAAACTTGGGATATGAGATCTTTGTGTCGCCATTCGTGGTGAAGGCATCTGTGCTATTGTATGCATTATGTTTGACCCAACATTTCTACAGGCATGGCAGAATATGGCACTATTTTCACATGAATATTCTAGCCCTTGTCTATTTTTATACCACGAGCTGCAAAATGACCGCCTAACCTCACTGTACAGACGGGTACTTGTTTAGATCTACCTGGGGAGGCTCTGTTTTGCCGTGGTATCCTGGCACCTGCGGGCCGCAGAGGGGCGGCGTAGTTTGGGGAGACGAAGGCCCATTCCCAAACCGCCCCCTACACCCTACCCCTCCGTTTGCGCGTTCACGCGGAGGGTCCACCATATTGAGGGCGGTTTAGGTTTGGAAACGGTATAATTTCCTTTTTGGCGGGCATTGTTGCGAGGTAGGGGTTTTTACAACCCAACTCCTCACCGCGTGTTGTTTTGACGAGTCCTGCTTGAAATCATAACAGGGAAGGAATTAGAAGACACCAGGATACCAGTTAAACAATAATCTGTTTTAATTAAACAAAGTAGTATAATGCAATATGATATAATATAATACATTACTTATACAATTCAAATAATCATATAAGCAATGTGTGGAGTACTCCCGCCCTTATTCACGCACTGCGGACATCCTATTCGTCTTGTCAACGCATGAAGAGAGGACTAACCACCAGAAAAACATTTCCCTAATACAAAAGAAGGGGTGGCGTTTCATTGGGGAGATACCAAAACGCTATCTCACAGGGCAATCAGCGTCTGGCAGCTTTGAAAGCCACAGGTGTTGGGAAGGCACCCCATTAAAACTCAAGGAAAATACCCCTCCCCATTTGTAAAACTTATCGATGGTTTAACCCAGAAAACATTATCAGGGATAATCTTTACACTCCAAACAGAAATCACCCTTAATTCTGCATCTTCCTTCTTCACAAATAGCTTAAAACACTCTTCTGATAAACAGGTAAACAGTCAAAGAAAAAACTATTGTGCTCATCTATTTTTAAGAAAAAGGGAACATTGTTTCAGAAATCTATAAAAAACCTCTCTATATTGGAGAGGAAAAATGTACCTTTTGTTCCTTCAACTATTAACACACAGGAATGTATAAACTCACACATATACTTATCCAAGATACATAGATTTCCTTAAAACCTGGCCTGCCAGAGATCTCAAACAGAATTTCCTCTCCCCTGGCCCACACACCCTGTGCTGCATACCTCGACCTCCCCCACTGCAATAAAACTTATTTTTTACAGCCCTTTGTCTCTCGCCATTTTAGTCCTCACATTTATGAAAGGATCAAAACAGAGAAATCACTATAAAACACAAACACAGGTATTGCTTGAACAGTATTCACTTAACTGCTACTATTTGATAATTACCAGGGAACTCAACAGACCTCTTTTAATGTCTGGAAAGTGCAACAAGACTTTCTGCCCTTTTACATGTATCACAGTTCTTTGGTACAATATCTCACATCAATTTCCACAATTCCCTCTTTTGCACTCTTAAAAAAAGAGTGCAACTTATACAAGGCACTTGAACCATAACTATTGTCGCTCCTCTCCACTGTGTTCATCTCTCAACATTATATTTAGAGCCCTTTAAACATTTAGAAACAGCCCTTCATAGCAATTTCTTATGGCAGAATGAGAGGGAGACCAAAAAATTTCAAAAAACTGCGTCCTTGTCTGCTGAGTCTCCATACTCGTCCTCCGAGACACAGGCCAACAGTGTCAGGAGGGGGAGAAGCAGCTTTTCCCTCAATGGTGGAAGTGATTAGTCTGACACATAATGAGCGGATGCACGGCACACAACAACACCCACAGGTTAGTCTTTGTCCATGGATATAACTCGAATGGTTTCATCAGACCCCTCTGAGGGCAGGATGGGCTGGTTACACGCAGCACATTTAGGCGCCAGGACCCTGTGGTAGTCTTTCAGACAGTAGATTTTATTCTCAGTGTTCACAGTGAAGGGCACTCCGTCCAGGCTCTCGTTGCAGATGACGCAGCGGAAGCAACCGGGGCGGTACAACTTCCCCAGGGCCTGCAGGCCTGCATGTCCATGATCAGATGTCCACCTGCGTTGCACTTGTCTGCAGACTGCTGGAACCCAGAGTACAGAAAGTCCTCTTCACAGAAAACCCTTCCTGCGTCATAGTAGAACGCCTTCCCTCTCAGCCTTCGACTACAGGCGCTGCAGGTGAAGCAGCTGTCACGGTAGAGGCTGCCCATAGCTTGGCAGGCCTGGCTGGCTCCATACACCGTCTTGTTGCACTTAACACACACTCCTGTTTCAGCGGAGAGTGGAGTCCCCTGTGCCGTCCTGGCTTGCCGTGTCTTTGTCCCCTCTGATCCGCTGACGGCGGCTTCTGGGCTGCCTGCTAGAGAGATGTCTTCCCTCTCCTCCGGCTTGCTGATGGCGGCTTCCGAGTCGATGCTGAATAGATGTCCTCCCGATCTTCCTTCTCCGGTCCGATGATGATGACTCCTGGGACGACTGCTGGATGGATGTCCTCAAGGTCCTTCTCCTCCAATCCGCTGATGACAGCATCCGAGTCGACCTCCATGACGAGAGCCAGATCTGTCCTGATGTCGTCTAGGGTCCTCGCAGGTGTTTTCCCCGCCGCACACTGGCTCCAGTGTGGTACCAGTTGTCCCCCTTTCCTTGTAGGCGGACGGCATGGGATGTCCTCTGGGTCACTCGGTCGGGGCCGGAGAGCCTGGGGTTGACAGTCAGCCTCCTGCGTCTCGGGTCCCTCTTTCGGCGTCAGCAACCTGTGTGGAGAAATCTGATACAAATCCCTCAAGCCTACGCTCCGGGCTCTGGGGCCCTCGGCTGTTTAACCCACCAGTGCGTGGCAACTTGGAGCCTGTTGGTGGGGTGTCTTAAAACAACAGACGTGTGTGCACAGGTTTTCTAAATTAATTGTGCTGCTTCAGAATCTTGGACTGTGCCCACTAAATAAGAACCCCAACATCTTTAGGTAAACTAAATAACATATTTCAATAGCTCTGAATTTCTGACAAGCATCTGTATTTATTTTTAAATGAAATCCCTGAGATCCCATTAAAAATCTAAAAATATGATTTGAACTGTTAATGTTTCTGGTAAAGAAACACACTAATCTTATGGATTCAAAAACAACCAAAATCACAATACTAACAAAGTGAATGGCTTCCTGGTGATACTGCTTCTACCCGTCAGTGCTTAGATATTATCCCGCTGAAAAAATGAATACAGAATTCCCACCAACTGTCATCAAATGTCTTTCTAAATGTAGATGAAATGTATATCCCCATAATGACCTAAACAATAAAGTCTATGGCTTTTACTTCTTTACCAGACTAGTTACATGATGTTGTCCAAATTACATTGTGTCTCATTACATTACTATGTTTTAGCTTAACTGTAAATATGTTCTTTCTACATTTCAAACCTCAGTTACTTTAATACCTGTTGAAACATTAGTTGACACATTACTCACCGGTCAGCCTCTCCAGTATTCCATTCTGGACTTACATCTCTCTGGCAGCCCCTTGGCCACTGATTCTCTACCTGTGTTACCTGCTATAACTCAATCAATACTAGAGACATGTCAACATTCACCAAACAGCCTCTTATCCCCAAATATGGAGCAGGTCAATTCTAAAACTGTCAATCAATGGTCAGATTGAACAATGGAGTTGGGCAGCAGGTTCCTTTCAGTCCCTAAATGAAAAATGTACATTGTAAAGTTTACACTCCCCCTTTTTTACACATTCTCTCATGTGTAAACAAAAACCTGTATGGGAAGAAAACCTTCAGGTCATAATGGATTATAAGACAATACCAAACATTTTTCCCAGTAAACACTTGAGAGTGTTTCTCTCCATCATTCAGTCCTAAAAGAAACAGAATTCCAAATGTCATAGTTTGAGTTTCACATTCTTCAAACCGCCACCTCCTGTGGGAGTGAAACATCATGAAGGTTAGAAACGGTTTCCCCTTTTGTGCAATGTTAGGAAACCTCTCATTTCACACATTATTATCACACACAAATAATGTGTTAGTCCAAAACATGCTTGATTAGTCATCGTTTTAAATCATGCAGTTGCACTGATCAGGTGCAGACATACACACACTCACACTCACACTGTCAGGTTGTAAAGTCAGGTTTTGGTCAGGTACACCTCAGAGTCAGTCATTGAGAGTGCCTTCCCAAGTTACCCTGTCTGTCAGGGTCAAAGGTCAGTTGGTCTCAGTCTTTTTGGCCATGTGTCGTGCCCTGCAGAGATGTTCCAGCACAGGCCAGCATCCTCCGTCTATAGAAATCTGTATATATGGAGCGCCATCATTTATTAATTCACAATTACAACTATAATGTTCAAGATATCTCTGTTTTCCCAAATTCCCTGAAAAGTGTTAGCCAAAAAATGTCACTCCCTTATTGTACTACTACTGCAGTTCATTTACACCTAATCAATATCAACACGTCTAATAGATGTAATTCAGAAACTTGTGTACATCACTATTATCTTGTGTCAAAACATTATCAGGATCTGTAAAGCTCTGCTATGTATTCCATAACTCATTCTATTAATTTATCTTCAATTCTGGTGCACTTAAAGAACAATGTTACCCTCTTTAACAGTGCGTGGAACCCTGGGTGTCTGAACATGTAACAATCACTCCTTCCTTCATCAAGGACCTAAAAACAGAAGTCATTTCATCAATGGTTTGTAGCTTAACTTAGGAATCATCCCTCATGGTAGGTATGTTTTTACTTTTTAACATCTCTAAATGTCAGTTAATTACTAACTAAATGAATGTACATTAGGAGGTGGTTCCGCTAGTCCTCTAAACTCATAATCTGGTGCCGTGCGCTTCCTGTGAAGCTGCAAGTAAGATTTAAAAACCACTGCAGGGTGGGTCGAGTGACCCCTCCTCCCTATTGGTCGTCAATAATATGCACCCTTCTAATGGGTGATTGAAGGCCCCACATTATTTCCCATTTCAGCATCAGCCCTCTTTACTCTAAAATTACTTTTTAAATAGGAATATGTAGAAATGGAACAAATATTCAATCTTCAGAAAAGTTCTTAACCAATGTCTATCTGGTGAACAGCCAACATATTTTAAAATGTCAGATGTATAAAAATAAGCCTAAATACTCCCTTACCATCAAAGTCCAAATCTAGACACAAGGTGAACAGTGAACAGAAACGGACAATTTAATCTAAAAACAAAGCAAAATTGGACTTGTGTCCTTGTTTTTTGTTCTTCAAAATACATTAGCAAATACCCTGCGAAGTATTCGCAACCTAACTAACCCTCCCTAGGATATGAACTCCATTCATCCCTTTACTCATAGTTAGTTTATATGTCTAAATTATTATGTGTGACCTAATAATCAGATGTCTTGTTTGTCAACCAAGAATATTAAACTTTAATCTTTTCAGTATTCCAGACCATCGTTTAAACAAGCAGCCTCCCTTCTCAAACACTAATGTTATTGTTGTACACCCCCCTCTGGAAAACTCTTGCACAGTTATGCTGTCAAATCATCGCATATTTTCCTCAGAGTCTGAACCGTCTGAGACCAGCCTGTCTCAAGATCTTGTCACAATGTGAACAGTCAGTAATGCGTTGTCCTCTGCAGCTGTAGCCAATAGGATCAATGAAACTCTTGCACTGGGATGTCCTGAGGGGGAAGGCACCTCTGGATCAATGTGCTACAATCCGCAGACACCCGTTGTCCTCTGCACAGCAGGAATCCCCCAAAACTGCTGTTCCTCTTCCCACCACTGTTGCCTTGGCAACGAGGTACACGCAAAATGTCAAACCCTCCTCAGATGCGTTCTTTGCACAGTTCATCTGTTTCTGTAGTGAGCAACTCTTCACCACCACACTGATTCAGAGTACAACCCAAAGGTGGCGCACAACTTTCCAGTGTAATCACAATAAATCAGCAACTGGAGATAAACTCAATTTAAATCTCTCCCCCAAAGGGTTACAAAATAAAACGGCTGAGTGTCTATATGGTCAGGAATGCTGAAACATGTGAATGTTAAAACAAATCAATGGCAGTAGTCTACCCAGATTCTTTACTCCATTTACAGTAGTAAAACCACATTGTAAAATCTCTTTTGTCTAGTTGAAGTCCTGCTTACTTCATCTTTAAAATCTTCTTTAATTTGAAACCAAAAAAGGTCTTTAATGGTATCAATTGTGGACTTCCTTAATATGAATTGTAAATGCAACATATGTTCTCTGTAGAACACAGATATGACAGTAGCTGCTGAAACTGGTCAATAGCAGTTTTCTGTCAACCTAGTTAAGCATGTTGTTATATCTAGTAAATATATTTTTATTTCATGTTTACTCACAAAACAATATGACATTATTTAGAAACAAGTTTTACTCTCTCTGAACTCTTCAAAACATCTACTTCTCTTAACAACCTCCCGTTTACTTTCTACTCTTTCTTCATAAACTTACAAACACAATTAATGTCTACTAATGATATTATAAAAACACTAGGTGGAATAATCCACTATTATGTTCAATTTGAATCAAACTTTAACCTGCTTCATATACTCAGCAAACAGTATTATTACTTTCCCTCAACGTTACTGTATGCAATCAATGCCTTTGAAATATAAGTAAACTTCTCAGTAAATGACATACCACGAAATTCACAATGCAATGTTTCTTATTTATTTAAATATCTACGACACATTGATCTATTAATCTTCAATGTTATTCCCTCCTTTTTCAGAGGAAAGCTGTGAAGTGGGGGCTTTCTCAAACCCACGCCTCCAGCCAGCTTGACTTCGCAATCCTTTATCTGACTTTTCTCCCTTATCTTTGTTTAGTTTCCTCCGGCTTACTAATCCGTGCTTTTTTGGTTTAGGTCACCCAGTTTTTTACAAGTTGTCGTTCATAAACATTTAGAGCTGAGCTTAAATTTCCTAGAGCTTCATCTCCTCCCACTCTGTCTTCTTCTATCTTTTTTTTTTTTTTTTTTTTTTAATGGAGGAACCCAAGGTCGGCACAAGCCTTTTTCTTGTCTCCCTGTTTAAGTCCACTGAGAATCAATCTCTCAGTCTGTCCCTATTTGCTCTCGGAAACTTCCGGGAATTGGGACGTGTAAATCTTTATTTTTAAACTGTCCCTCCATGGTGATTATATCTTATTTATCTGACTAGGTTGCTATGTGTTCAGTGTTATTTATTAATATAATGGACAATACTCGTCGTTACTCCTAACGTAGTTAATTTATTTATTTAACTGTCCTGCCCTTAATTCAAATGTGTAACTATTTTTAGTGTAAAAAACTGAAGTATTACACCCCCACTTTGAATGATGTATATTTATATATATATATATATATATATTATATTATATTAATCAAGAAGTACTACCCGAAGCACTTATAATGCTATTAACAGACTGGCTTACCGAAAGGCAGTTGAGTAGTACTTGAAATGTTTTGGCTCTATTAACCCAGATATATATTTCAATTATCCTGTGTTCTTATTTTTTATTTTCCTAGTCTAACGCACTTATTGTGAGTCGCTTCGGATTAAAGGCGCCAGTCAAATGGAATGTACTAATGCAAGAAGTACTACAAAATACCTCCACCAGATGGCGGCACCTCACCAGTTCCACCTCACTTGAGGGGAAAGAGAGCAACCAGCTTAAACTATGCGTATTTATCTGGTCTTTTCTCCCTTATTTATTAGTAGTTATTCACATAAAATTATTCCCCGTACAGTCTATCGAGCTTTTTTGGTGCGATGTTTATTTCAACACATAATGCGACCTTAGAATGCGCTTCGACACGGCTTTTCAGCTATGTGACATCCTCATGGAGCCGAAACTCAGGTCAACAGAATCCTTTATCGTCACGTTTAGCTTCTTAGATTAATAACCCCATAGAACAAGAGAACGAGATTCCGTTCGTTTCAAAATGGCTTTTTGAAATTTGCGTATCTCCTCTTGGTATTTAATTACATATAATACACTCCAGCGTCCTATGAGGCTGAAGAAGTATTATTCAGTTTCGCCCTGGATGGATATCTTTTCAGGAAATCCACTTGACTCGCACCGACTGAAATTGCCGACTTGATTTCTTTAAAAATCAACGGGGCCCTTCACCATTTCTTACATTTCTCGTCGCTTCACGTGTAGCATCCTTAAGGTTCTCCGCCTTTGCTTTATCATCATAGAGTAGTCCAAAGTTACCTACTTTATTCTATATGTACTGCATAATTATACCACAATTATAGTCCGTCGTTACCTATCTATGTTAATGTATGCAGTACACTATCTTATGAGATTAGTAGACCGTCGTTACCTACCTATACTAATATATGCATTGCATTATTTAATCATCTAGTCTATGACACTGAGAAATATTCCTGACAACTCTAAAAAAATTGAATATATCCAAATCACAGATTTCGAGTGTAACGGGTATCCGTGCTTACCTGTGTTTTTGTATAGAGCTCTGTTTTTAGTTGTCAGAAGTATTTCGAGGTGCCCCCCTGGACTGCTTCGTCCGCTGGCTCCTGATGTGACTCCCTGTGAACTCCCACTCGCTAACGTCGGGTCACCACTTGTTGCGAGGTAGGGGTTTTTACAACCCAACTCCTCACCGCGTGTTGTTTTGACGAGTCCTGCTTGAAATCATAACAGGGAAGGAATTAGAAGACACCAGGATACCAGTTAAACAATAATCCGTTTTAATTAAACAAAGTAGTATAATGCAATACGATATAATATAATACATTACTTATACAATTCAAATAATCATATAAGCAATGTGTGGAGTACTCCCGCCCTTATTCACGCACTGCGGACATCCTATTCGTCTTGTCAACGCATGAAGAGAGGACTAACCACCAGAAAAACATTTCCCTAATACAAAAGGGGTGGCGTTTCATTGGGGAGATACCAAAACGCTATCTCACAGGGCAATCAGCGTCTGGCAGCTTTGAAAGCCACAGGTGTTGGGAAGGCACCCCATTAAAACTCAAGGAAAATACCCCTCCCCATTTGTAAAACTTATCGATGGTTTAACCCAGAAAACATTATCAGGGATAATCTTTACACTCCAAACAGAAATCACCCTTAATTCTGCATCTTCCTTCTTCACAAATAGCTTAAAACACTCTTCTGATAAACAAGTAAACAGTCAAAGAAAAAACTATTGTGCTCATCTATTTTTAAGAAAAAGGGAACATTGTTTCAGAAATCTATAAAAAACCTCTCTATATTGGAGAGGAAAAATGTACCTTTTGTTCCTTCAACTATTAACACACAGGAATGTATAAACTCACACATATACTTATCCAAGATACATAGATTTCCTTAAAACCTGGCCTGCCAGAGATCTCAAACAGAATTTCCTCTCCCCTGGCCCACACACCCTGTGCTGCATACCTCGACCTCCCCCACTGCAATAAAACTTATTTTTTACAGCCCTTTGTCTCTCGCCATTTTAGTCCTCACATTTATGAAAGGATCAAAACAGAGAAATCACTATAAAACACAAACACAGGTATTGCTTGAACAGTATTCACTTAACTGCTACTATTTGATAATTACCAGGGAACTCAACAGACCTCTTTTAATGTCTGGAAAGTGCAACAAGACTTTCTGCCCTTTTACATGTATCACAGTTCTTTGGTACAATATCTCACATCAATTTCCACAGCATGCATAACACCGGAGCCTCGCTGCGGGGAAGCTTTAGTGCTGTTCCGAGTTTGTTCTAATCTGTCAAAATGACGGACTGCTTTCAGATTTTTCCGTCATTGTTAAAAAAAGATCCGTCATAGACGGAAAATATTCGGTTAACGCGACCTCTGGTTTCAGCCCTGTTTCAAAAGTGCTGATTCTCTGTCTGTAGCTTTTCATTTCATTTCATTTCAAACCTTTATTTATCCAGATTGGTCCCATTGAGATCATAGATCTCTTTTTCAAGGGAGACCTGCTTTAAAGGCTAATGAGCTGCTGCTGGCCACTGCAAAGTGTTTGGTTAAAAAGAACACAATGGTGCTCTAGGAGGAGATTCATGTGATAAGGTGGGGGGGGGGGGGTAACTTGGTTAGTTATTGGCTGATGGCAGGGGCGGACTGGCCATCGGGACGTTCGGGACGAATCCCGATGGGCCGGTACTGAAGTGGGCCGGTCGGACGATGTGGGCCGGCCGGTAACCGGCAGGGCTCGACATTAAATGGCCCGCTGGCCCGGAAGCACTATTTAGACACCCCGGGCCAGCATAACGTACTTTCCACTTGCCCGCTCGGGCCACTAAAAATATTGCTTTAAAATAATGGTCCTGTGGTATTGGTATTTTGACTAAAAATGTAGTTAAATTGTTTCGTTTATCAACGCTACAACATAGCGTTCCGTGAGTTGGTTGTCGTTGTTGTCGTTGTTGGGGGGAAAGCAAACAGCTGTTTGCTGCGGAGGGCAGCGGGAGCACGCTATGGGCATAGATATGTCTCATAATTATTTGTGTGAACATAAAAATAATTTGTGTGTAAATATGTGATTTGTAAATGTAAAACAACATCCACAAATGCATTTAAAAGATTTTCAAACTCACAAATACATTTGCAAGTGTAAAACGGATCTGCAAATACGCTAAATATGTTCACAAATAAAAAAAAGATCAGTGAATATCTCTTTAACATTTACAACTTTCGATCAGGCATTTGTGAATCCATTTTGTATTTGTGGACCAAAAATGCGCTCGCGGATCTCAACTCTCTGTTCACGGATCTCAAATCTCTGTTCGCGCATCGTCTTTTTACACACACGGAATTTTGAGACATATTTTCCGCCGGTCTCGGCTAAAATCTACTCGTGTCACTCGGTTATTTTCGGAAACCACGTGATGGCCCGCTGATGACTACATTTCCGCATGATTTCAAAGTAAGAGCATGATGGTTTGTTTAATGCTCTGTTTTTGTATTATAATGAACAGCGGAACGTTAGATGCATTCTTCATCACCATCACCCTCATCATCATGTTATAGTGATACAGTTAGTTTGTGTTATTGGTTCAATATAGCATATCTCGAGCACCTTCGTTGATGTTGAAGTGCAGGCTATACGCCACTTCCGGGTCCCGGGGGAGCAGCTGGCAGCGAAGCAGCCCAGATAAAACTCTTTCTTCATTGTTTGTTGTGTATTCAGTCAAGCGGGTCAAAGTTACAAAGCACTTCACATCTTATTAATCGGCCTAATTTGACTTTACCAGTGCAGTAATAGAGTAATCTGTAGAAAAGCACCGTATTTAGGTCAGCCTTCATAGTAAGGCTACATTACATGTTATAATATTCATCGTGTCCTTTCTACTGATATATTCCTGTCTATTGCTTTCATTTGTATTTAATGTTATTGTGTTTATACTTGTTTCCACACATTTCACAATTTGGGATGAATGAAGTATCTATCTATATATGATATCCATCTATCTATATCTGTCTGTCTATCTGTCTATCTGATCTATTATTTTATTTTTCACATACACATTAATGCAACTATATAATCAAAAGTTTTAACACATACAGAGAACCTTTTAAAGCATAATGAGTACTTCAAATGTAAGTCCATTTGGCTAGTACTTACATACCTTTACTTAAGTAAGACTATAAAGGCAAGACTTTTACTTCAGTCAAGTATCTGAATACTTTGTCTGCTACTGGTAGTCCATGGATCCATTGCTCTTAATTTCCAGTCGTAAAGAGAACCAACTGTAATGTGTTCAAGTAGATGTCCTTTCCAAATGAATCTGATGGTAACATTGGGTCAATATTAGCATTAAGGTGTTACATCTGTTGATCACTCAGAGGACTCCGGGTGACAGGAACAACTATTCCCAGTGTTCCTCACGCAGATGACCACTGGCCTCCCAGTCAATGGGGATCTGTAATCTCTGTCACAAAAAACAAAACCGTTTTTAAAAATATGTATACTTTTCTTCCGCTGTTATGTACCGTTATAATTGTATACAAAAGAAGAATAAAGAAGTATCACTACATTCCTATGCATTAATATAATTACTTATATTGACTGTGCGTGGGCCTGGCAGTGGGAGATTAATTTCAGGCAAAAGTGTGCACAATCAACGGTAGGGCATGTATTTTAATTGTTTTAATAATTTATATGGTTATAAAATATAACATTGAAACACTGACGCAAAGAACAAGTATGTGGAATGTGTTATTAAGTACGTTTGCTTGACTACAGTCCAGTTCTGTATCCTACATAATAAAATATGACAATCGTTAATTTCTTTATCAATTACTTTTATCAAATCCCACATTTGTTTTAAGCACTTTAAATGTTAGAAAGAAATATTATAGGATTGATATAATATGTACAATATTTAAGTCCTGTACTCTGCAGGTACAGATAGATAGATAGATAGATAGATAGATAGATAGATAGATAGATAGATATATGGATAGATGGATATCATATATAATAATAATAATACATTACATTTATAAAGCGCTTTTCCTGGTGCTCAAAGCGCTTACGAGCAAGTAAAACAAAATAACAACAAAAGTAGAAAGTGCTAAGCTCGGAGGAATAAGGGCAAGGGGTTATATAGATACTTCATTCATCCCAAATTGTGAAATGTGTGGAAACAAGTATAAACACAATAACATTAAATACAAATGAAAGCAATAGACAGGAATATATCAGTGGAAAGGACACGATGAATATTATAACATTTAATGTAGCCTTACTATGAAGGCTGTGTATGTGAAAAATAAAATAAAAATAAACATTGATTGATGTGTCATTTCACTAATGTAAATGTTTATGGTTAATATTGACAAAACTTTTGTAGTGCTTTGTATACTGTTGGCTAGTTTAATATACACCAATGCATTATATTCTCATAAGTGGTTATCTACGTCTCTCAGAGAAACAGCCCTGTTTCCAGCATTGTGACTATGTATTTGCAAAGGATGATACAAGCAAAACAATCTAATCATAACATTAAATAAAGTTGTTGCATAAATTAAGTGGAGTAAAAAGTAAGAATAATTCCAGTCCTGTATCCTACATAATAAAATATGACAATCATGAATGTCTTTCTTTTTATGAAATCAGGATCCCACATTTGTTTTAAACACTTGCAAATGATATATGCTAGAAACCAATGGATTGATATAATATTTACAATGTAAAGTCCTGTACTCTGCAGGTGCTGGTAAAGAGCAATACAATGACAAAACCTTTCCAAACAAAACAACTAGTTGGTAGGTAGGTACGTAGGTAGGTAGGCAGACAGATAGACGGATAGATAGACGGACAGATATAGATAGATGGATATCATATATAGATAGATACTTCATTCATCCAAAATTGTGAAATGTGTGGAAACAAGTATAAACACAATAACATTAAATACAAATGAAAGCAATAGACAGGAATATATAAGTAGAAAGGACACGATGAATATTATAACATGTAATGGAGCCTTACTATGAAGGCTGACCTAAATACGGTGCTTTTCTACAGATTACTTTATTACTGCGCTGGTAAAGTAAAATTAGGCCGATTAATAAGATGTGAAGTGCTTTGTAACTTTGACCCGCTTGACTGAATACACAACAAACAATGAAGAAAGAGTTTTATCTGGCTGCTTCGCTGCCAGCTGCTCCCCCCCCCCCGGGACCCGGAAGTGGCGTATAGCCTGCACTTCAACATCAACGAAGGTGCTCGAGATATGCTGTATTGAACCAATAACACAAACTAACTGTATCACTATAACATGATGATGAGGGTGATGGTGATGAAGAATGCATCTAACGTTCCGCTGTTCATTATAATACAAAAACAGAGCATTAAACAAACCATCATGCTCTTACTTTGAAATCATGCGGAAATGTAGTCATCAGCTGGCCATCACGTGGTTTCCGAAAATCACCGAGTGACACGAGTAGATTTTAGCCGAGACCGGCGGAAAATATGTCTCAAAATTCCGTGTGTGTAAAAAGACGATCCGCGAACAGAGATTTGAGATCCCTGAACAGAGAGTTGAGATCCGCAAGCGCATTTTTGGTCCACAAATACAAAATGGATTCACAAATGCCTGATCGAAAGTTGTAAATGTTAAAGAGATATTCACTGATCTTTTTTTTATTTGTGAACATATTTAGCGTATTTGCAGATCCGTTGTACACTTGCAAATGTATTTGTGAGTTTGCAAATCTTTTAAATGCATTTGTGGATGTTGTTTTACATTTACAAATCACATATTTACACACAAATTATTTTTATGTTCACACAAATAATTATGAGACATATCTATGCCCATAGCGCGCTCCTTCGATACAGACTATCGCGCCACCTAACCATTCACCAAATGTTTTTAATACCAGCGGTAACCGGCCAAGCGCCGGGCAAAAAACAATCTTCAAATAAAAGAAATTCACCGGAGGAGTTAAAGGAGAGTGACAGGGAGTATGAGAAGAAGAGGGAGAGAAAGTTTCAGCCAGCTTGATCGATGGAGTTGGCTGCAGTGACGCGTCCTAAAACCCTTTTATAATCTATCGATTAGATTTATGATTCGAACATTATAAAAGTAGGGTAGACATGTGGAGATTATCCGGCTGAACAAAACGTGCATTTATCAAACGGGTTTGTTTTCCACAGACCTTATTTCCAGCTATTTTCCAAAACCCTTGTCGAGGGAACCAGCAGCTTACTTCCTGGTTCTAGGACGCGTCACTGGCTGCACCTCTCAATATGATGCCAATATAAACAAGGTCTTCTGTCGGCTCTTTACATCAATGCCGACCTATGCTGACAAGTAAGTGAAGAGTAGACAATATAAAGGTATTGGCAAAATGTCCCAGCAGTTTAGGATAATGAAGGTTCAGGTTCTAATCAAATAAATTACATAGCCATTACATGTCTAACTCCTAATGACAGGAAGGCAGAAAGTGCATTATACAAATTATAATAATAGCAGACATTTTTTAACAATGACCACAATATCATTATTTTAATAAACCAAATATGAACAATTGAGGAAAATGAGGAAGAACTGATGATTAAAATGTTGTAGTACAAGTAGTAATAGTTAGTGCATACATTACTATTGCAACAAATGTGTTAATTTTCTTCTTTATTAGTCGATTTTTTTTTTTTGGACGAATGCTCCGGACCTGGTAGACATTATTTACCCTTAATGTCTACCGCTAGTAAATTGTCTACCCCACCCCCCGGTCGACAATTTACTTGCGGTACCGCGGTGGGCCGGCGGTACTGAAGTGGGCCGGTCGAGAGTCCCGGGCTGATTTGTAGTCCCAGTCCGCCCCTGGCTGATGGTTATACAAGCCAAAAACACTATGACATCACAAAGTGGCCAAAATCTGATCAGCTCATTTTCAGACAGGTTTTTATATAAATGGACCAGGACAAAAAGTGAGAGAATCTTTTTTCATGAAACTTTTCAAATCGAAAAGAGGGGACATATTTATGTATAAAAGTGACTTATAAATAGGTGAGCTTCATCCATAAAAAAGCACAGTTGTGTTAAGGGGGTTAAATTATGGATATGAATAATTTCATATAATACCAAAAGTCCCAACATGTTCATTCGAAATTATTCAAACTATTGAATAATTTAGCTTAGTTAGTAAGTCCACCAGACGCTTGGTTGTTGAAGCTGATGCTTGAAGTTGAGAGTTTAAAAGATCCTAGTCATTTACCAGCATTTCATGAGAACCCCTAACGTTTAGTTATTTAAGAATTGTAATGAAGCTACTGAGATCACATTTTGCAGAGAAAAACTTGTCAGTGTCTTCAGCTTTACTGTACTGGAATGTTCTCCTGGCACCAACCAGCCAACATGTACACCAACTTAAGTATCTGTTTTTTAAACTCAAACAGCTAATAATAACCTGTCAACCTGTTTATCTATCAGTTGAGCTAAACTAGGGATTGTTTTTTGTATTTATCGTACATTTTCTGTATGTAGCCTCCACTAAAAGTTGTCTCATATTTTCTTTTAGACGCTGCAGTCCGTGCTGCTGCCCCATCTGATGTCCCAGCTGGACGAGGTGCTGGACATGGAGCTGATCTGGCAGGAAGTGGATCACGGAGCTCTGTGCAGACTGACGGGTTACATCATCAACACCATGGAGACTGTGCTCCTGAACGGCGCCCCGAGGTCAGAGTACTGAGGGACCTCCGGGGCTGCGAGAGATCCTGAGGTGAGGGGCAGGTTATCAATGCCTTATCTGACAAAACCTGTTATTTATGAATAAACCCGGTAATTTGACCTATTTTTAAACACCTCCAGGGTTTGTAGCCAACTGCTTTCATTCATATCACGGATAAACCTAAAAAAAACATCTAAAAAAACAATTTACTTTTTATTTGTTATTGAATTTGTATTACCTTTTTGTTCTCTTCTTGCAGCTCCTCTCTTAAAGATAGTACTGAATAAATAAAGCTTGCTTGCATTTGTAATTTTTTGGCAAATAATCACAAAGTAAATTGTATTTAAGAACTCTGTCTGGACTTTATATCACTTGAATTGATTTTATGTCATTCTGTTTATGTTTCGTTTCTTTTAGTTTGCATTAGGCCTACTCTCCGTTTGGTATGTGTTGAGTTGCTTGTTTTGAGTCCATTTCATTTTCCGTGTAAATGTGTTCCGTTTTTATAGGAAAGCACTTTGTTTTGAAAGGTGCTATATGTATAAATAAAGTTGTTTTTATTGATTTTAAAAGTGATTCCCTGCCCCTCCCTCAGGAAGATCTTCCTGGGCCTGATGAAGGTGGACATGTTGAACCTCATCATCGTGCTCCTGAGGCTGAACCTCCTGCAGGATACAGAGCAGTACGAGAGGGGACATTTCTAGCAGATCCTGGACCAGCGGCCTGGTGAGGAAGAGTGTTTAAATCTTCGTGATAGATGATCAAGGTGACTGTGACTGTGAAACTCATGGTCATTGGATATTTCACATTTTCAATTTTGACCCCACTCCCCATCATGCCATTTATCCGCTTTCTGATTGAGCGAGCAGCTGACCTCTGGCTAATTTAAGTTTTTTTTTTAAGTGTAATGGCCCATTTCAGAATCGTATGTTTATTGAGTTACTGGGTTATTATGATTATTCAAAATTGTACTAAAGTACAGCACTTGAGTAAATGTACTAAGTTACTATCCACCACTGCTAAATACATAGTTCCTACCCACACAATATGTCAGTATCACTGAAACACCATGTGAGTCCTCTTGTGACTTAGTCATGGATTTAGTGCCATTGCAGCATATCTGAATCATGTGTGAACATGGCCTTCCAATCGTCACGGTGTATTTGACTGTTTCCCTGCAGATGTTCTGGACGACACCACCGCTTGGCTTCAGGCGGCGGCATCCGAAGAGGCTCAGTGTGACTGGGCTGACAGCCGCCCCCCCCTACTATCCGATGCGTTTGGATCATAGACTGTATATATATATATATATATAAAGGTTTGGATCCTTTGATATCAAACGTAATGCAAATAAACACAGGAGAAAATAAATGTATGCAACAATGTTACCTTAGAAAAGAAGGAATGTAGTAACAGTAATACTTTACAAATGCTGTTTAAGCTTAAATGACATTCATTAAAAGCATAGACTGTATTTTTGTTTAAAAAGTCAGGTGTCCACCTTCTGCATTAAAATAAAGAAGAATTAAAGTAGTTTAGATGTATAGCCTAAATATAAACCATAAAGACCATTCATTCAGTATATCTACCTTTAATATACTGTATATTGATCTTTAGTTCAAAATGTTGTGTACAAAATGTAAGTTAATTAATGTATCAATCAATCAATCAATCAATCAATGTTTATTTATATAGCCCAATATCAGAAATGTTACATTTGTCTCAGTGGTCTTCACAGTGTGTACAGAATATCAGTATGACAATACGACACCCTCTGTCCTTAGACCCTCACATCGTACAAGGAGAAACTTCCGGAGAAAACCCACAGTTTAAAGGGAACATGGGAGAAACCTCAGGGAGAGCAACAGAGGAGGGATCCCTCTCCCAGGACGGACAGGCGTGCAATAGATGCCGTGTGTATGTATAAACCCTTAATAGTTCCACAGAGGGGAGTTGTTTGCAGTGTAGGGAACAGTGCCTTGCTTAGGGACACCTCGGTAGCACTTGGTCTTTTGGGGACTTGAGAACTGGTGACCTTCCAGTTCCCAAGCCACCACCGCCAATCCTGCTAGTAATCCCTATTTTGGAAAAAATGTGACAGTGATCTGATTACTTATTTTTTGAATGTCCTTGTAATCAAATACAGTTACCTTGTATATTATATATTCCCCCTCCTCGTGTTGCAGCATGTGACACATTAGAGCGCAGCCTGCTGTTCTGACACAGCCCTGTCAGATCAACTTAAGCACCCCTTCATCAGCATCATGTTTCAAATGTGTTCTTTTCTCCATGTTACTTAACACTATCCATTATTTAAAGGTGGATATTTTCGGCCTTCAATAAAGTCTTCCTATAATCAAACTGAATTTTGAGGTGGTCACGTTCGCCTTCGTATTGCTCCCACATGGAGTGAACTAGTGCAGCCTAATGTTTCAACATGTTCACTATACTATTGCTATTAACTAGCAATTTCATCTATATACTGTATAAAACGTTTTTTCTATTTTTTTTAAACATGTATCACTAATACGGTTCACCCCCGAATAAAATATATATATTTTTCCTCTTATCTCTTGTGCTTATGATTTTAAATTATAAATCTATATTGTTTTGATGGTTTGCTGAGTTTAAGAGGTAACGACTGTACAGATATGCGCCTTCTGTTAAATATAATGGAACAAGATATTTAGGACTTTGGGGTGTAAGACTTCGTTTAGCTATTTGAGTGTTGTATCAATTATTTTTAAGTTTTATCCAATGGATTTTTAATCTGTTTTTATTTTATAAATTAGTTTTTTCTTTCAATTTTCAATTTACACGTGCCACCTTCCAAATGCAACAGTACTCCATCTTGGCAACCTTCTTGTAGAATATCCAGTGAAACATTTTCCATGGGATCCGCAGTGATGTCATCAAGATGTGTTAGTTTCTTTGTATAGGCTCATATTTAAACTGTGATTAACCCTCCCCCCCCCCCCACCCCACACACAGACGGTGCTGATGGACCGCCTCGGCCTCGATGCTCCGGCCCAGCGGCTGCAGCCGTCGGCCCTGGAGGCGTCGGTGCTGACCCTGACCAGCCCAGGGGTTTGTGGGTAAACTCAGGCAGTACGTCAGGGCGCTGAGGGCAGTCACAGCAGGTAAGAGGAGGGTTTGGTTATGCATGTACTGGCTGTCGCGGGGAACAGGTATCGTATGAGAAGGAAACCAATGGAGGTGACAGGAACAGATTCAGCTAACCTCATTCTTTCTGTTCAAGAGAAGCCTCGTCATGATTAGTGGATCATGTGGAACAGCAGCGTGTCATATCAAGGCCTGCTCGCACTCCCAGTCGCAATACAATGTAGCACAGGCTACTTCCCTAACCCTTCACTAAAGCATTATCTTATATCATCTAACTCACAGAGAGACATAATAAAAACCCTTATTTATTGAGTGGATACATTTATAAGCCTGACATAATTCACGTCTAATGCTCTAACGCTGGTTACTGGTGAAGCCGACCTGAGGGGGGCGCTGCTGGGGGGGGAGGGGGGCTGCTGCAGCTGGTGACCGGAGCTGTGAGCGGCCAGGGGGTGGGGGGGGGGGGGGGTGCGGCTGCCTCAAGGGAGCAGGATCTGCTGAGAGGACACATCTGTGAGCCACCCTGTCCACACTCTCACAGGTCAGGCTGAGCACATCATGGAAAATTATTTAATTATTATTAAATTCACATTTAAGTTTTCAAGTACTTAGATATTTGGATATTGGTTATATTAATTCTAATTTAGGGCAGGGTTTCTTGTATCTATTAGTTTGGGGATGCATCAATATTACACAACAAGAGCAATATGCCTTGCAAGATATTTTTCAGAAAATTCTTTCATCCATCGATGGATGCTAACTTTTTTACAAAAAATACATTAAATGATTTAGTTTGCGCTTAAATGTGACAAAAGAAAGCAGCAAGAGGAGCTGAAAGCAGAGTATAATTACTAAAATATTTGGATAAATATTCACAGAATAGTGCGGGATGTTGATGGGAGTATATTTGTATCCGTAGGAAAGAACATGCGTTATAATGTCCTTTAGTCTGGGTCATCACATGTCCACATGTGTTTTTAGGACTGTGTGCTGCTGCAGAGAGACAACCTTCCTTCCTGCTCTCTCCCCCTCCCTCGGTCAAACAGGAGAGAGGGTACAAGGCTTCCTCGGGGAGTTGCTGCAGGGCAGTCCCGGCAAAGCGAGTCCAGAGCGGCCTACCCCCCCCGGGCTGGGGAGCGCAGAGCTCACAGTGCGGGGGACGGCCTTTGGGCGAATCGTCCACTTCAACAGAAGCGTCTTCAGTCCCTTCTACGCTCCCATCCTCAGGAAACTGCTGGTCCCCCCCGGGAGAGGCCAAGACCAGGGGGGCTCACGCCAGGCTGAGGGCGAACCCAGACCCCCCCCGGTGAACCTCAGCATGAGGTGCTGTTTGAATGTGTTGTTACCGAGTGTTAATACTGTCAACAAGTGTTCAAAGCAAAGACATACACAGTCTGCAGCAGAAAGACAAAATATATATTATTATATATATCAAAAAAAGGTATAAATCAAAGCTTGATCTTAACTATTATTGCATTGATGCATCTCAAACACACATTTGAACGCACAAAACATTAAGAAAACAGTTGAATGAAACATAATGAGTTACAGTTTTCAGTGTGTTACTGAAAAAAGTCATAACACGAGAGTGCTTTAGAAATGTTTTGGAAAAGGTCAACTAACTAAAAACCATATCTGTTGGTTTACTTCATCCCTCAGGAAAGGCATCAAGTACCAAAGATGACGCTTCGAGTTTCTAAATAATACTTTTAATATGTAGCTGGGTTCTCTTCTTATCTATGAAGACAGATTTTTATGACGGTGAGTACTTTTTCCTGAATTTATGTTTTTTGCACCTTTAATTACTAACCAAAAACTATACTCAGTGTTTTCCCCTTCAGTAGGTGCTATAGGTGGACGGTGGTGTACTAAACAGGCTCCTATTTGTACAAATGTTTTCCATTCTTCGGCAGCCACGAAACCAAACAAATGAAAAATATAATGAATACATTATTTAAGGAATCACTGTTTTTCCCTCAATTGATGTTTTAAACAATATCCTGGGGAAACAATGACTGGATACACTTAAAACGACAAAGCGAACACAAAAGCAGACGAACTCAGAGCTTAAACAGCGCTACATGGCACTCTCTTGAACACCTGGTCATTTTATGGTGAGCAGTTTTAGATGATGAAAATCAGTGTTTCTTCAACAATGCATCGTAAAAATGTGGCTTTAAATAGTTTGAAAAGACAATATATGACTTTTAGCGGAGAAACACAACGTTATATACACTGAACAAGCACACGTTGTGAGTACAGGAGACTCAATGAAATGGACTGTTACGTTGAAGAAAATAAGGGATTTCTCAAGGTTTGGAAAAATAATTGGTGACATTTAAGATTGTGTTAGTTGACAACTCAAAATATTCAACACATGTATAGTCATTTACATGTATAGAAAGTTACTGTAGGTTTAAATGAGATTTGAGGATTCTGAAAATGTCATCAACACAGCAGAATACTTTTTTTAAAACACCATGCCACAAATCAAAAGCTTAGCTCTGTGACTTGACAATAATATTAATGTTTTTTCGTCAAACTTAATGTTATTGCTTTCAACTAACTTAATACAGTTGAGGGAAATCTGTTGACACAACATCTTTAATTAAAGTCAACGTTTCAGTTTCTCAATGTGTAATCCAAACCATCACACATCAAGACTAATTGTTTGTTGACATTATACATTAAAGGTTCTACTTCAGGGGAAACACTGAAAGTATAATTGTTAAATATTACCCAACAGGTTTGTCACTTTACCTTTCAAACAGACGGTGTAATGTTTCCTTCTGTGATTCACTTGTTGAGCCATAATGCAAAACCAAAGCTGACAACAGACTTGATAGGGATTGTTTTGTCATTGTATTATTTAATTTTTCATTAATATAATATTGCTTTGAAATTTGAAACAGTATCACATTTTCATTGACAAACCATACTCTGTCCACACACATGGGCAAAGCATTGTATGCTGGTACAGTTTTTTTTCTTTTTCTCTTTCTCTACACGTCGTTACATTTCTCCTTAACAACTCCCACCGTTTCTATCTCCAATAGACCTGAATCAATAGAAATGCTCATTAGTGGTCTCCAGTGCTCTAAACATAAGTAAGTACCTACATGACGAGATCAGAAAGCCACGTGGAGGCCAGGAAATAGACTGACCCTTTCTGATTACTCGAGACAGGAGTGATACACGGGTCCCGTATAGCCGGTGGTGGGGGGGTTACCTTTCGTCTGTGTGTTGGGGTTGATATGGGGCCGGTGGAGGAGCAGGGGATAAACAGAGTGAGATCTACATGTCAGAGTAGCTGTTTGGCCCTGCACGTTGCATTAGGCTTACCTCTCATTTCCTCTACCTCTTCTCCCTCCGCTCTGCCCTCTAACAACAACACACACACTCACATCGGCTGCTCCCCTTCAACTCACAGCTTGGTATCCGGAAACTTGAACGATGGGGTGAGCTACACAAGGAAAACATTGATGTTAAAAAGACTGGTACATGCACAGCCAAAATCATGCCACCAAAACTTGCTTTAAATAGCTGCTGCTCATTAAAGTGTAATGCCTTCTTTTTTTTGTCATCCATACTAGAGCAGGTTGTCTTGGTGACACAGAAAATGGAAGAAATATACAAAGTGTTGGGAGGACAGTGGAAACATGGGGAGGGATGGGGATGAATCGCGCGGTGTTGGTGTCGAGAGGAGGGAACATAAAAAGCAAATGGCGAGATGAGCGAGGAGAGACGAGACACAGCTACAGTACAAACAGAGACTGCTTAGGCCAAGTGCATCAGGAACACAGAAACACTGCCAGCATGCATCGTCAGTGGAAGCTAACAGTCAGAACAGAGTGGCACCGCACACAGACCGTCTTAACAGTCAGTGGAGACGAGCTCAATGCCTCACACAGAAACGAGGACAGTGGACGGGATGTAAACAGCAGCAGTCCAAACTCCCATGAGGACAGACAGAAACCAGGCATACGGCAGGAAGTGCACACAGGGGAGGACCCACAGATACGCGTCAACTCCACGACGAGCATTTTGAGTCACAGTGCAGGAGGGAAATGCATCTGTTTCTAAACACAAAACACCGTGTCATGTTCCCAGCATAACAATCCATTCGCATCAACAGAGCAACAGTTGCTTGGCTCTTTTTTTTATGTAGTGGAATTAAATCTTTTCACTGCCGTTTATCTTCAAGTGACATACTTTGCATGGACTGTAGCTAATTCTAAAATTGGTGTGAAACAGCACGGATAGCTACCCATGTAATCATGATAATAGGATGCTATGTTAGGAAATGTGTGCCAAATTGTGCTCCGGGCTCATTCAAATACAAATGGGAAAATGTGTTTGAGGACGTTGTTTTGGTTGCGATTACCAAAATTGCGAGATTTAATGTCAGTACACTTTCTTTGGTGGTGTGTTTCAATGATTGGATCCTTCGAGATCCCTTCCTTAAATCACGCTTTCCTTTCAATCGACCCCGGTCTATCAAAAAGCCACAAAATGCACTTTATATTCTCTATGCACCAAAGAAAAGATGGTATTAAAAGGGATAGTGCCACGATTCAACACAGTGATATTCTTTTTTAAATTGACAAAGAAGATACTGTGATTAAAGCAGTCTCTCGGTGCTACCATGAATGCTGAGAGACTGCAGGGCAGTCAAAGGCCAGAGCGACGACTCTCATATGGACACAACTGCACCATCAAGAACGTCGTTCGGACGGTCAGTCAACAAACACACCAGGAAATGAGAAGAGGCGTCTGCTTTTCAGTCTTTTAAAAGCAGGGGGAGGTGTGCAGTTGTTTGGTAGTGATGATATTCAGCAAGGTCGGGGGCTTTAGTTGATTATAGATAACCTAAATGACGTAAGGCTGTTGTCCTCGGTAAAGTGTAGGAAAGTTCCTGTGTGCGTGTGCGTGTGTGTGTGTGTGTGTGTGTGTGTGTGTGTGTGTGTGTGTGTGTGTGTGTTCAGTTCTTGGTCTATTTGAGTCCAGACATCATCCATGATGGGTGCACGACCAATCCAATCCATGGTGGTGTTGTGAGTATTGTACAAATGCGTAGAAAAACAACAGGTTGTTTGCTTCATGTTGCTGTTTTGTCTTTTCATTGATTTAAATGTCCGTCTTTCATCCCATGCTTATCAAAGCAGCCTCCTCTTAGTGCCTCACAGTGGAAGAGGCCTGGTGAGACAGGACAGGCTAAAGATGGAGAAAGGAACAAAATAAATATATATAACTGTCTGTGAGGCAAAATCACAAAAGCAATTCAGAAATGTTGAAATTAAAGGTGATAAAAGAAACTTTCAAAAATAGTTTTTACAGAATAAACGTTTGTTTTTTGCTATATCAAAATGACACGTTAAAGTTAGAGTTATTATATTGATACCACTCAAACGTCTGTATGGTTAATATGAAGCAACGCTAGCTAAGGTTAGCAGCAATTGAATCTAATTCGAGCTGGTTAGAAATTAAATCCACATGCCAGCATCTCTAAAGCTTCTAAAGTGAGTTACTTGTAAAACCCATTTGTTCTCAAAGACTGCCGTATTGTGTAGCCTATATAGTTTAGAGTCACTTATCTAACAATACAACTTGGAAGTCATTAAATCCCATGGAAAATGGGATTGTCAAGGTCAGGATTTTTAAATAAATATACTTCCATATTAAATATTTGTTATACTTTATACCTACATTAGCATATATTTGATATTCAACTTGTGAGTTTATGGATAACAAATAATTGATTATGGTCCTTGTACAGTAGCTGACATATTTGAAAATGTCTTAGGTTTTGTGCTTAAGTGTACAAAACCTTTTGTTTGTTCAGCCTTTGGATAGAGCCACGTTAGCTGTGTCAGTCTTTATGATACACTAAGTTAGCTTTACTGTACAGACCCGAGAGTGGTATCAATATTCCTATCTCTGCAAGAAAACAAAATGTTTCCTCTAACAGCTTAACACACTGGCTGTGTTGGTATAACACACGTTTTTAGCTTACCCAATATTATCAAGTTTACCATTTCTGTACATTTAACAAACCCAATGTTAATCTAGATACAAAGCTAATCAAATCATATGAAAACGCTTGTTTTGCCTGCAGAGAATCAATAAAGAAAAAATAATGGTGTGAAAGAAGAAGAACAATAAAGAAGCAACCTCTGGGAGCTATCGGGGATTTGGAGGCAGATGCAAGCTGCCAGGAGGAAGAGGAGGAGAAGGAGGAAGAGGCAGTTTGGTTGAGAGAGCAGGGCCACTGTAAAATGAGATCAGTCCAGGATCATCCGCTCCAGGGCTCCGCCATCGGCTGCAGCAGCAACAGGGAGGGAGGCTGCCGGGGGCTGTACCGAGGGGGGGGGGCCGCAGGAGTGTTTTGTCATTGCAGGTAAAGAGAGGTCGGCGTGGGTCGCTGGGCGGGGCAGAGGGGGGTGCAGGAGTGGGCCGCCCTGAGGGATGCTATACCATCACAGTGAGAAGGCACGGGGCTTGCATGTATGAGTGTGTGTGAGAGTTAAATAAAGACCCGGGTGCAGGGGGGAGAGGAAAGTACGAGGGAGTGCAGAGGGGCGGCTGCAGGGGTCCGGCCTCAGAATATGGTGGTCTCGTACTTGGTGCTGACGGGGCGCCTGTGGGGGTCCCGCTGGTCCAAGAGCCAGGTGGTGCTGCCCATGGAGTGCATGTCTGCGTCCATCTCCAGGGGGTCCATCTGCCGGGGGGGAGGGAGGGAGGAGGGACGAGAGGAGGGCGTGAGACGAAGGCCACAGCGCCACACTGACTGACACAGAAGTCCTCGGCTCACACAGGTGCACGTGGATTAGAGGTGGGGTCCGGTGATCGTGTTATAATCACAGACACTCAATCCACAACATGGAGGATGTCTGACAGGAAACACTCTGTGAACCAAAGCTAGCCTCTGGGAGGTACACATATAAACTGATTAGTAGTTCAAAAGCAACATGTGCTCTCCACCAGCGGGACACACATACAGAATATAAGTGGTCAAAACACACATCATTAACACTGATGAACTTGTTATGAAATAAAAATGGTTAAAAGTAATCTCAAGAAAGGCTTCTAAATGTTAAGATTCCCTGTTAACAACATGTCTTATAAAGATAGAACTATGAAAAGTGACGGAAAACTGCTAAAACCATCCACAAAGACAACTTCCACCATCTTGACCCTAATTGACACAATTGGGCAAACCGTGCTAATATAGAGAAGGTGGATCACATCAAAGACCCTCTCCCTACCACTCATTGCAACTACAACCCTAACATGTCGGATGAAGATGAGCGATGGGAAAGTAAAAGGATGAGGAGAACGTTAATGGAGGAAAGACTAAGAACCACGAAACAAGGAGACAAAGCCCGCTGCGGCACCACAACAGAAACCAAAGGGGGGGGGGTTGGGTGTGTAAGCAGATGTGTGAGGTGATCACAGGTTGAATAGAGGAAAGGAAAGAGAAGGACCTGGACTCCGGGGCTAACAGAGTGCAACGGGAGGAAGGAGGGGCGGTGGGTAGTACACGTGTGACAGTGACAGCAGCGGCATTCGAGCGGAGGGGCACCCTGGGAGGCAGGAGGACCAAGAAGACAAGAACAAAGACATGTTAAAAAAAACGAGAGAGTAAAGAGGGACAGAGAAGACTTAGTGGTAGCAGTTTATCATCTGTGCTAAGGCAAAATATAGTCTTTTACTTCTTGTGTCTTGGAATAGTAACATTTATTTTGCTATAATCTTCCACTGTAACGCAGGTCTGTCAAGCTTTCTCCTGGACAATCAGAGTGGAGGACAGTTTGCAGTTCATAAACACAAACTATTTTCTGTCCACGACTACGAGACGATATGACAGCACTGACATCAAACACTTACTGTGACTGTATCAACAAGTATTATGATTGACGGCAAAAACAAGGCTAGAATGTAGATTTAAAAAATCTAAAATGTACAGGATAGGACTACACTGCCAGCACACAATACGCAGCCAGGATGACTTAGTGTATCTTACTTAAGCCTAAGTAGGAAAGTTAAGACTTAAATAATTCATAACTCCATTTTGTCCATGTCCTCACAGCGTTGCATGACAGGGATGAAGAATACATCCTGCAGATGCGCTGGTCATCTTTCAATTTTGTTTTACCTTTCCATTTTTAATTAGTGACCCATTGTTGTCTCTTTCTTCACTTTAAACAAACATATAGAGTAGTCATATTAGCAATCTGACTTTACTAAATCAATCATTAGTGGTATAGGCACCTCCAAACAGAACATAAATGTTTGTAGCCATCAAATTATGATCCATGTACAGTACTTCCTTTACAGTAAACTAATGGCTCACTAGCTTAATTAGCTAATTAGTTTTTCCTAGGATGGCAAAGACGTTAACCTCATGCTCTGCCTCTGAGTGGCTTACCATGATATTCTTACCCTTAGCCTATAACCTATATGACCCCTCATGCCACCACTAAACAATCCAGATAACAAAAGGCAACAACTTCAAAGCCAATCAGAGGCGGAGCAGGGTGGGCCATGCCTCCGACTACCAAGGACAAATAAACTTGAAGGCAACAGATATCCGGGCCAAGATAATTCCTGATAAGCAACTTGAGATGCAAGAATGGACTCGAGAGATAAAGTCTATGACTGGATTGTTTCACAAGTAGCCAGTCAACACAACAGTTTATTCTTTAGCCAATCAAATACATCTCTGTCAGAGGAATTTAAAGTGGTACATCTGTAACGGTTATCATTGCAAACAGCATGAACGCTGTGCGAGAGAGGGGCTAATCTAACTGCCAATCTCTCCTTGAGACACATTTTAAATAAGTGTGCGGCTGTCACAGTCTGTTCAAACCAACGTTTGATTTGGAAGCCATTACAGAGCCATCAAAAAACCCGTAAAACAAATTGAAGCAGATAGGCGTCTCCCCCCTCTCAGTTCAAACAACCAGCGAGACTCATTATGCACATCTGTGATTACTTCACATTACAGGCAGGTCGTAAAACAAAGTGAATTGTGTCCATGTGGTCCAGCAGTGTGCGTGCTCCCGGCTGTGCAGCGAAGTCAAAGCATCGATGCACAGCTGAGGCTAGACGTGAACATTTACAAAAATCGCTCGATCAATAGTGAAGAAGCATAGGTCTAACCACCAGACTTCAGGAAGTCCCAGAGGAAATCATATACACGCAACAAATAAAAGTATTCATTCATCATGTTTCACATGCGCCTGTTCTGAATGACTAAGCGTTGAGGAGAAGTGGGCGGGATGAAGTTGCCATCAAAGTCATGACTCCTCACAACACACAGCACATATTCCTCTCTAGGTGGCCCGTTGGGGATTAAGTCACTGGGAAAAGTCGGTCATGAGATCTGCGTACCCATTCTTAATTATGATTGTACAACTCCATGTTTCCCCCCCTGTCCCATTAACAACTAGAACACGCTCACAGATAATAAGTGCACACGTGAAGAGTTGTAGGGTGGTACTCACTGCTGATCTCCGCATGCTGTTCCACGACTGAGACACAGGGCGGCTGGTTTTGGTCTCGATGACCTCCGAGGGCAGAGATGTAGGCTGGACGTAGTGTCTCGCCCTCGACTGCATTGCCATCTGATAGGCCACCTCAAACGCCTGCCCAAGGGTGAGGATGATCTCATATGTCTGCGTCTGTGTGGAGGAAAGAAATATTGTCGAAAAAGTGTGTTGAAATCAAATTCACCACCGGATATAAAGTTAGGTCAATAATTTTTAATAAAAGTTCAACATCAACCTTTGAAGCCGGTGTTAAGTGACACAAAACAACGGGTTGTACAACACGTAAATGACACAATCACCACTACACACAACAGCCAGCTCAATAGAGTATGCTTTTTAAATTCAATACTTCAATGGGCATGAAAACCTTTTATGCTTGGCTGAAATGTAATGTAATTATGTCTGACACTCATTGAAGCAGTGGAGAACTTTAAGAAGGCTAGGAAGAAATGACTAGCAAAGTCTTTCAGAATTGGGCTTTGCTAAATGTAATTCAGAGTTGTCCTTTTATGCGATTAAACTGATATTTGCACATGTTGATCTTGACGTGGCATCTTGTTATTTCATTTAACGACCTAACATTTCATGGACGTGACTAAACATTTGGTATTCGTTTTTTCGTACCAAGTAGTTCAGAGGATTAAAATCTACTCTAAGTTTAATTCCAATGATTTAAAACTTGATTAGAGTAACCATTATTTTCTTTAGTTACTAAATTCCTGTTATCAGCGATTCATTGTGCTTCACACAAAAAAAGAGCCATGGCACACAAAAGCGCTGCTCTTCACATTGTTTGGATAATAACTGTATAATTATATTTTGGCTCGTTTAAATATCATGCACATGTTTAGGGAAAAGCTAAAGCGGTGTTAAAAAAAGACATTCTGCACCAAGGAGCAGTCGTGTTACAAATGAGTGAAGTTCAAAACCGGTGAAAACTTTGATCATCATTCAGTACAACAGATTCCCTGCAGTTCTGGGATGCTTCACAGTGGCCCACCTGCCAACGATAAAAGATTGTCTTTGACCTTTACAGAACATGAGACACGAATTACAACATCATCTGTGCCTGTACATAAAAATGCCATGCATAGCGGGAGAGGAACTTCAATCAAGCCATTTGATGAATCAATCAAGGGAATAATGTCCACAGTATGCTGCATGTGGGTTGACTGCAGGATACCAGATAACCCACGAATGGCACTTTGTTTTTTCGAAGTTATGGTGGAAGGAATTTTTCAAAAGCTCAAGAATGATGTAGAGATGTTTGGGTTTCCTCGATGGATTACACGGAACAGTTACAGACATAATTATAGTAGTCTTACTCTAACAGGATGCACTCACCACTTCCACTGTGCTGAAGACGTGACAGAAGTGGTGTCCACTCTTCAGATCCTTGGTGATGTAAGCAAAAGTGCAGAGGTCATCCGGATCTTGGGCGGCGCACGAAATGTTCCTGATCTCATGCTCCGCCACTATAGTCTAATGGAGAAAGGAAGGAAGTGAGTTCCTACTGGAAATCAAGTGCTAATGGAGACTGAGCGAGTCCACTGCAATGTTTGCGGACAGATCGATACACACAGACGCACACAGACGCACACAAGCTTATACACACACATACTTTCACATTACCTTCGTGGCTGCATCAATAAACTTGACCCCTCTGTAGGTAATGGACAGTATGACTACTGGACCCTTTCTTGAATCCTTTGATTTCTGTAATGGACACAATTAAAATGCGAGTATAAACAGCAGGACAAGCATTTGGCTCTTCCTAACAAACAGTGCAACATTAATGTAATAACAGAGATATTATTTAGGAAGTGATTATACAGGGGAAAGTAATTGTCAGTTGTATTTGTTCTTGTCACCTTGTCATTTCATATTTTTGTTTTTTATTTTGTGAAATGTATTAAACACTTCTGAGTTGTTCCTCAGAGCAATTACAATTAGAAGAAATAAATCCACATCTTTGTTCAGTAATACTTACCCTAATTTTAGCACAGGCATCTTGTGTGGACTCAATCCCTCGTAGATCCCTGATGATCATTGATCCTAGGTACTGGGAGAGAGTCGCACACACATATCAAATCAACGATATACAATGGAACAACTAGATGCAGTATATAAAATTAAATATCCCTGTCAAACTATTTATGCAATGGCAGGCGGTTCGGTCATCTATATCGTATAGAAACAGTGTCTCTGCCTCCAAGCTAAAGACAGTAAAAAGTGACGTACGGGGCCACCGGATAGCTCAGCGGTTAGAGCGACGGCCCATGTGCAGTCACTATAGGCCGGTTCAAAACCTAAACTGGCCGAACAATCCATGCAATTACATTACATTACATTGCATTTAGCTGACGCTTTTATCCAAAGCGACTTACAATAAGTGCGTTCGACCAACAAGATACAAACTTGAAGAAAACAGAATCATATAAGTACATCAGGCTTCATAGAGCAAAAACATTTCAAGTGCTACTCAACTGGTTTTAGGTAAGCCAGTCCTTTATTAGTATATAAGTGCTTTGTTAATAGTTCTATTGCTCGAAGTGGAGTCGAGAGAGATGAGTTTTCAGTCTGCGCCGGAAGGTGTGTAAGCAATTGTCTCCCCTTCTGTCTCTTTAAGACAGAGGGGAGACTTAAAGTGTCCCTTTCACTCTAAGTTCTTCATATAGGCCCTCTGGCCCGAAAATACCTTTTTTAAAAAAAGAAGTGACTTACGGTGGCCTCGTATCCGCAGGAGTCCATGATGAGCTTCTCAGGCTGGTGATGCCAGGCGGACACCGTGGCATAGGTAGCAGACTGGCTCGGAGGCCGGAGGTTTAAACGAGAGTCTTTCTGTCGTTCACTCTGTCTGTCCTGCAGGGAGGCAAAATCATTGGTTGAAAAAAACACAATTCACATTTACGACATAAAATAAACGAAATGATTCTATAAGGGGCATAGGAACTGATATTTTTATAATTCCATATCCAGAAGCCATAATAGAGATCTAGCAGGTAAACCTTGAGGAGGATTTACATCAGTCCCCCCTCTGCATCTACCTATACTCAGTTTCCAGTTTATTAGCTATAGCTAAAACGAATTCAGTCAAATACAACCGTAAATCCTTCCGTGATATAATTGTTTTGATGTAACAGAATATAAAATACAGACAAATCATGCTGATGCAAAAATAATATAAAAATCCTTATCCAACACTTTCAAACATGTTCGATTATATCCAAATATATTAAAGAGATAGCTACACAATTATGAATGAATCAAAATCACAAATATTATTGTGACATAAAATACTAGGGCAGGGACATCCTCTGAGTTTCTTCTGCTGGGACACTTTTCTTCACATATGCAAACCTCAGTCAGTCAAGCAACACTGATGATCAATGTGTTCTGAGCATATTAGACCTCTGACTGCTGGGTATTGGTATGAAGTCAACTGAAGTCTGCTCGTCAGCACTTTAGTGTGAGTCCTATGTGATCTGTTGTTATACTCATAAATATTCATGCACATGACTGGGCTCAGCTCTTTCATAAATCACCCATCAGAGTAAAATATACTACTGACAATTATCCACTAAGCATTTATAAAAAAGATAAGTATTGATTTAAAAATATAATGGCTCCTGAGTGGTGGGGGTGTTCTCTTTGTACGCGTGTCTGTTTTCTCTTTGACCTTAGTGAGTAGGAAATGAATCATGCCAGATTAACTGTTTGTGCATAATGTCGTGGTTTGACCTTTAGCAAATGATAACCTTTGATTAATGAAATATATTTAATATAGCAACCCAAGAAATTCAGGGAGGCACCCAATTCATATCAGCAAATGAAATGCTTAACTGAATTTGTATGTTTATAAAATGTTTATTTTTAATATTTCTTACATCAGAGCTGTTGAGGGTGAGTTTAAATGGAGCCAAAAGCCACAATGCGCTAGAAAAAGTAGGTTAACTTGCTCCAAGCTGAACTTTATGGATTTTATTATGGAGATCTATGCTGCAGTAGCAACAGATTACTTGAACAGATATATTATGGCTAGATTGAAAAAAATCGCAGGTAGAACAATAATTCATGACTGTCATGTTTTAACATTAATATTTGAAAATATTTAAATCGAAATGAATGATCTTATTCAACGACTTAGAAGACATAAATGAGTCATTTAAGTTTTCATTTGACATATTTGAAGAGTTTTGTCTGAGATAATGCAACACTTCAGAGTTCATTACCTTGCATACTGTAGGACTAATGTTATCAAATACATTTTCTATATTGTGACATCACATTTGCAACAATTCTTTTTCAATAAATCCATATCACCATGCATTGATAGAAGTCTCTTGAGGACATAGAGAATATGTTATTTTACAGTCCTCCCCTTTCGTTATGTAACCCTAACCCTGCAGTAATCCTACCTTGTTCTCATTTTCTATGGCCTTCTCCAGACAGATATATTAAAAAGATAGCTACAAAAGGATGACCCGCCATTCATATCATCTCACAGTGCTGTACTTTACATTGTCATATCGCCTAACCCCCATTACCCCCTTAGCAGTTTTTCTTTTGCTACAGTCTGATGGTGTTGTGGCTCTTTGTGTCTGCCCACTAAGATTTAACTCAACCATGAAGGTTTATTTTTGTAGAACTACTCTGCGTTTGAGAAAATGTGAATACAACTCCAGCAACAACGTGTGACAAGACACCCTGACACATCGAACTTTGAACATCATCCTCCTCTATTATTCAGCCAGTCGCTCACCCAAAGTGTGCTTGGTAGTTTTTTCCCAGAAGACTTTAAAAGTGAAGGGAGTTGAAACTCACTACAGAGCGCGGCCTCTCGCTGTACGACCGCAGGGAAACACTACAGTCCTGATCCACCGCTCTCCTCCTCCGGTCCGACTCAGTCAAGGGCAGCAGCATGTCCATGGAGCGGCTGGTGTACGGGTCCATCTGACTGAGCGGAGACGTGTTCTGGGACAGGAGGTCATGGAACTGCCACACAACAAAAGAAGACAAACCCACAGTCACACAAAAGCCTAGATTAATTATTTGACAGCACTGTCTACATGGGCTGGTTTTCCTGATCTACATCCAAGCCTAATCCCCGACAAAAGAGCCTCTTCCGTGGAGATTCTCAATTCTCTTTAGCCCGGTTTAATCTGCCTGGGAAATCAGCCCTGAGTATTTAACTGTGGTGAACATAATGATATTGAAGAATCTCATTCCAAAATTAGATATCCGCCTCTAGATACATCATTGACACTAAATATGGGTTGTATTGGGCATATTGAGCACACCCAATCCGTTAACCAAATGAGCTTTGACTGTTATTCTGCACTTAGTTAAATAGCAGCACTAACAATGCTACAGTCTGATTAACAATGGTGGTGCTTTAGGTGCTTTGGAAAAAATGATATGCGGACTTTGCTCTGTTTTTGTAGATTGTAGAGCAAAGTCTAGTGTCAAGTGCCACCTCGTGAAAAGCTAAATACTGTGACTGGAAACTGCATGTTCCCATCTGTATTTCCCAAACCACATGTAAGAATGATGTTTGGGGGGATGAATGTGTCAAACCAACAAAGGACTTGATTTTTTTTATTTAAGCCTGTAACTTTGACAACTAGACAAACATCATTATTTTGGGCCAAACCATGACCTTTTTACGAAACCTAACCAAGTAGATTTGTTGACTAAAATTAACCAAGGGAAGTTTTTGTTTTGTTTCCATTTGTGTTGGAAAACCCTAACCCAGGTAAGCCAGGTTTCCGTCATAATGTCATTGAGAATTCAGTTTATTTCATTTTTTTTACGAGACAGTGTTAAAATGTCCACATCACCAGTCTTACCATAATTGGAGACAGACGACGGGACTTGGACGGAGCCTCTTCATAGGGTCTCTCTGCTAGAGAGGCGATGATCCTCTTCCTGTGTCCCAGGGCACCAATCTTTATAACCTGGAGAGGACACAACATAAGACCTTCCAGTGCATTGTCACATTGTGAACACAAGCATTTACTTAGACTAAGCTAATAGAGATACATCCAAAACACACTGACAGAGTTTGTGGCATGCAACCCTCACTGGCAGGCATCCACAGGCAAACAGAAATGACTCGTAAATAATTCAGCCTCAATCTGTTTTGCCTTAAGCTTAAACTACAGCACTGTCTCTTTCCTGGGACACTATAATTCACAATCCATTTTTGGACATGGTTCCTAAATAACAGAGAGGCATTTGGCAATTTATAGGAGGATAAGAAGTAATATGCAAAAAAAATGGATTTTCAAAGGCTCCATCGAACAAATCCTCTTAATTAGTCAGAATTTCAATTTGTTTTTTAATTAACAGTATTTCACCACTGCAAGT